>NW_028146110.1:0-24224 GCF_977016875.1 Pavona decussata
ATTTACAGCTTCTTTAAAACTCTTACCGGCATTGAGTTTAAATTTGCTGGTTCAGTCTCCGAATACTCAGCTAGATAGGCTGTTTTGTGGTCTTCCGATAACCTTAAAACTTTGCCAATGAACACTTCAGGACATTTTTCAGTAGAATTCGACGCTACTAAAGCAACAAAATCGCCAGGTATGGGAAGATATTCTATGTTTCCTTCCTCGTCTTCATCGCTCAAGATAAGTACACCGTCTTCGTCAAGGCTTCGAGAAACCGTCGAGCTTAACATATCTAGCGCCTTACTTTTCTTCTGAGCCAAGGGACGTTCGTCGTAAAATCGCTTTTGCGTCCTTACGGAATGCTTCATTAAAGTTGCAAACGATTCTCTCAGCGCAGGATCGTTACTTCCGGGCAAAGTCAAAAAATGATTTACGACTGCTTTTCTTAAATCGACCGTGGTTAACTTCATTGAAAAATATTTTTCGAAAAGCGAAGACACGTAATTTGTATACGAAGCATGAGTGAAGGGGTCGCCTCTTGAATTGACGAACAAAAAATCATGTTCTTTACCCCCCAAAAGCAAGTTTCTCATTTTAGTGGAGTAAATCTTCAAATAATTAGTGAGAAAAGTCAATGGTGTTAGATCTGTTCTGTTCGGTCCATAAGTGAGTCTTGTTTTGTAAGCATCCTCATACAAGATGGTGGTTCCGTCTTGATTAAAGCAAAGAAAATTTTGATTCTTACACTCATCGCTGTTTTGGCCGCCATAAATGCGCAAAGATATGTATTCTTTAACTCGCCCGGGGTTAGCTGAACAGTAAAGCAGTAGGAGACATAAGTTCATGCAACTTCTTGCCTGGTCCAACCCAGTTTTCTCGCTTACTTCCCATTTTAATTCACGGCAAAGTTCTAAAAGTTCGCTATAAACCACTTTTTCCAGTGCAGGCTTTTTTGCCAAATCGTCTACTTTATCTCGCCGTGCTAGGCGTTCTAGCTGTCTCTGTATGGCCCTCACTTTGTCTACTGAATCAGTCCAATCTTTGATCTGACTAGATACTGATGGCACTTTCAACACGTTAAGGAAGGCGGAAATATAACGACTGCAAGTTATTGCCTTTACAGAACGCGAATCCATCATGTAATTTGAGAATTGTTGTATTATCTGCGCATCGGCACAGTAAGAAAATTTTGGATCGACTTTTTTCACGTTTTTTAAATACCACATGAATCGAGAAAGTCTTTCAATCATTTTGTCAATAGTCACATTTTGCAACGCACTGCCTTCACGGTCACAATTGAGTTCGCAAGAATAAAACCTTCGTATTTCTTTGATGTCTGAAAGGAGCTCGGGTGACATTTCCTCGCTACTTAGGGAAGCAACTTTTTTGCTTTCATTGCAAGAGGAGTCAGAGGCTTCTTGTGTTACTACATCATCACTGACGGGTTCTACGGAAGAACCAATCAGTTTACTACCCACATTCACAAGGTGTCTGCCATCGCTTTCAAGATCGTCATTTTTGGAGGAAGGCCCTGGTTGGTCGTCTAAACAGTTATTTTGCGTATGATCAAATTCACTTTGAAAATTCCAAGGTATTTGAGATTTTATCGGAGAAAAACCTGTTGAAACGTCGCCCGTTACAGTAGGAACTTGGGGTTCAAAGGTTTGCAAAAAATGCGATAGAAATCTATAGCTACTTTGAAGACGTAATAAATTGTGTTCACTTATTAATCTAAAAGGGCCATTTTGAGGTGGAAGGTGACTGGAGAAAAAACGGTTCTCGTCTTCTGTACAGACTAAAGTCTGTATTTGCAGAAAATTCAGTGTATTACATAAATGATCTTCCGCTACACTAAAAAACAGTTTGCTTTTGACCTCGGAAAAACAGTAAAACAATTCTTTTCCTCGTCTTATTGCATTGAGATTGCCAAACTGAACAGCCATTTCGCCAATCAAAGTTCCACCCAAAATAGCAAGCTAAACTATAACATGCAAAAAAAAATTATATTGACTCCTGTCCACGTAGCCGGCAATCTGTTTCGTTGACAATCTGAGAAAGGCCTCCTTACCAGTCTTTATATACTTGAAAATTATTACATGAACCAATCAATCTTGCTGCAAAAGAGAAAAAAGAAAGAAAGCAACTTAAGAATACACGCAGACTAACACACCCAAAGAAGGATCCTTCCTTAGATTCCTTTAAAAAAGAAATGAATTCGGCCGGACGGGTCCTCTCCCTAACCCTAACCCTAAACCTTACACTAAATTCTATACATAAATCCTTGAACCTTGACCGCAAATCCTAGTAATTTAATTTGCTTAATAGGCTGAACCCCGCTAGCGGGGTTGCCCAATAACTGAACCCCTTCCCGGCTTGGTGTTCAACCCTAAATTTTTAACTTAAGGTTTATGAAAAATCAACCCCAGACATTTAGTTTGCTTAAAAGACTGAACCCTAGAGCGCGGTTCAGCGAGGCACACCCCCTGACTTTATGCGTTTCAATATGGAAAATTTTTATGATTTGACTCACCAAAATTCCTTTCAGTGGAGAGGCGCTGTCAAGTTGTTCATTATCAAATTCAAACGGAAACCAGGTCTGTCAAAAGTACTCTATTTAAAAAAAAACACACAAACAATTAGTGGTGAACCCCGCTTGCGGGGTTGCCCAATAGCTGAACCCCTTCCCGGCTTGGTATTCAACCCTAAATTTTGAACTTAAGGTTTATGAAAAATCAACCCCGGACATTTAGTTTGCTTAAAAGACTGAACCCTCGAGCGCGGTTCAGCGAGGTACAGCCCCCTGACTTTATGCGTTTCAATATGGAAAATTTTTAAGATTTGACTCACCAAAATTCCTTTCAGTGGAGAGGCGCTGTCAAGTTGTTCATATCAAACGGAAACCAGGTCTGTCGAAAGTTCTCTATTGGAAAGGTTTTAAAAAAACACAAACAATTAGTGCATTTGTGCTGGCATGGGTACTTTTCACATGTTAAATCAATTATAGGCCGTAACTCTAAAATTTAGTTTGCCCAATAGGGGTTTATCTACCCTACCCGGTTTAGTATTCAACCCTTAATTTTAATTCGAAGATTTGACTCACCAAAATGCCTTTAGTGGAGAGAGACTGTCCATATCAAATTGAAGCGAAAACCCAGGCCTGTCAAAAATACTCTATCGGAAAGGTGAAATTAAAACCAATTAGTGCATTTATGCTGGGTAAATTGCCATGTCAAACGGTTAAACAAAGACAGATTCAGAGATTTGACTTACCAATTCGTTGTGTCAACAATTCCGCGTTCCAAAAACGAGCTTAGGCACGGTGAAAAAAGTCAGGGTCTATAGCGTAAGGAAAACAAAAAAACCCGACAATTAGTTCATTTGCACTGGCCACTTCGATTAAAGGGAAGTTCATCTCCTTTTCCTTAGAACCTAACAGATAACTGGGCACAGATTCGTGTTTGCTTTAAACGTCAAGGGGCGATGTTACTTTGAATGGCCGAAAAACAAAATTGCAGGGACTGAATTGTGTGATAATGGCTCGGTCTTGTTAAAAGGTTCCTACTTCTACACAGAAACCAATGTTAGTGTATGAATTGCATGTATGTATAAGAGCTCTTGAGATAAACGAGCACTTGTTTTAGATTCCGAGGCCAAGAAGGGGCGTACACGGTCAAGGTTGAAATGAAACTTCTCGGAGCTCTATTAAAGAGCAAGTGAGTGAAAAGGTACCTTTGGCGATCTCACCTGCGCCTACAGTCGGGATAAGTTAAAAGCGAGTTAAGAATATACCGAGAAGTTATACATGTTACGGTTTACGGGTCGAGAAAAAATTCACTTACCATGCTTCCAGTAGCAAAGTGCCCGCGCAATGTGAACTTTGCTCATGTAATCACGAGCTAAAACGTAATGTTCAGTAGAAAACAAACGGTTCTGATTGGACAACGCAAAGAACAGGACTTTGCTTCCCGCTGTTAACATAACACAGAGGTACGTGCAGAAAACAACCTGCTTAGGACATTAAATACACTGAGTTTCTGCAGAAACAAGAAAACAGCAATAGAGGTTATTCATACCTAATGGAACTTGCGCATCTCCATGATTTTAACTTGTGGGCGACTGAAAATTGCCAGGAAGGTTTTGCTGTTTTCATGCAACAAGACCTCACACAGCGTGTCCGTGTGCCTGGTTCCAGTTACCGGTTGGTGCTAATCTAATTATTCCGAAAATGAACTGTACCCTTTTTTATCCCGGCTCGTACAAACAACAGACCTCAGGTCCATAGAGCGATGTCATTTTATTAAGAGACAAAAGCTTATCAAAGTTCTAAAACACAGTCAAACCTGAACAATGTTTTTGCACCCACATTGCAAAGCACCTTGAACTTGACCGAAGTTTATTGTCATTTCTATTGTTAAAAAAAAACCGTTTTAATAGATCGGCCATTTCACTTTACCGACAAAAAAGCTGTCACATCCCTGCAGACGATCAACAAACAGGAAATATCTCAGTTGTCTCCCTGATGAACGAAAAGTAGTCAAATTTATACTTTCCGAAATAACTCTTCACGCACCTTTTTTTTTTTGTTTTGTTTTGTTTTGTATTTTCGCATAGAGTTTACTGTTTTAAATGTACTTAATACAAAATATATTTTTTTGACAGCCCAGGAGCGTAGCTTTCATATACGCAGATACAGCTGACATCTGGTAAAATATATTGTCACCCCCCCCCCCCCCCCCAAAAAAAAAAAAAAAAAAAACCCAAACCACGTTCAGTACATAAACTGCAAGGGAAAACACAGGAAATCACATTTCTCGGTAGCGAAAGCACCGGTTTAATATATGCACGCCCATATCTTTAACAGTTGATATTTAAGAGCTTAAAAGTTGGGTGCAAGCCTCGGTAGCCTAGCGCGGCCTTTAAGCCATCTGGAAACTACTGCAATCCCTCCTCAAAATTCCCCCCCCAATTTTTCGCAGCATGGCAGGGGTTCGTTTGCACGCCAAACGAGCCCCTATCAATGCACGCGTCTGGTGCCCAGGCCAGGCCGAGTCATGGAGCTTGCTCTTTAATTATTTAAAGGACACCACAGTCACACTAAAGCGAGTTTTAATTTATGAGGATTTCTCCAAAAATCCCCATAAATCTCGCTTTCGTGCAGCTTGGAAGAGCATCACGGCGTTTGTCCACAAGCCTCGTGCTTTCGGAAGCCATGTTTTCATATTGTATCGCTAAAGCAAGATAGACTACATAAAAAGGTATGAAATCTATTTCTTTCGCATTGTTTGTTTGTTTGTTTATTTCTTTGTCAAGAGAATATCGCACACTCGAGAGAAGTTTAGATTGAATTCGTTCTTAAATTATATTTTGGTAAAGTCAAAGTTTTGCACGGAATCGCTCCTGTTATTTGCAAATCGTTTTCCTCAATCTCATCCATCGGTTACTTAGTATGACAATTATTAGAAGGTGCTGTCGTTATAGTGATGGCCTGATGACTTAACAATTTACTTACTAGCTTATTTCAAATGAATGTTTTTGCTCAGGCTCTTTAAAATCTTCAATTTGTATTGATCAAAATTGTTAGTAGTCTCACACTTAAAGTTTGCCTGAGTGCCCAGGACCATATGAGGTGTCAGTGCAATCAGATTTGATTTTTTGCTTTGCTTGTCACTGTCTGCAGCCTCAGATAAGGCTCTGACAAGGATTTAAGTCAAGCCGTGAACTCCGAGGACTGACTGGGGTGCATTTGATGTCGCTCGACTCGGCGCACGAGGGGTACGTGCCTTCTGGGTGAGACGTACTGCTTCCATGATCAACTGGACTGGAAGGTGAATTGAGTTCAGTAGTCAGTTTAAATAGTTTGAAAGTTCTTAATGAACTGCATTCATGAGTGAGTGCAAGATTAATTTATTTAGTGATTTATTTAGTGATGGCCTGATGGCTTATCAATTTACTTACTAGCTTATTTCAAATAAATGTTCTTCCTCAGGCTCTTTAAAATCTTGAATTTGTATTGCTCCAAAGTCTCAGTGTCACACTTATAAAAAGTCATTAATGAGAATCAGATTTGATGTTTTGCTTTGCTTGTGACTGTCTGCAGCCTGACAGATGTCAGCCTCTGACAAGGATTTATTTCTGTCAAGCCGTCAACTCAGCACTGACTGACTGGGGTGCATTCATGCCGCGAGAAGCAGGCCACCAGGGCTACGTGCCTTCTGGGTGAGATGGACCCACTGCTTGCATGATCAACTGGACTGGAAGGTTAGTTGAGTTCAGTAGTCAGTTTAAAAAGTTTGAAAGTTCTTAATGAACTGCATTCATGAGTGTTAGGGTTGATTATTATTATAATTATTAATAAGTTCTAAATTAATTGTGCCCACCGATGGAACCTCATGACCATTTTAAGTCTCGAATACATATATGTCCACTGATAAATTGAATCAAAGAACCAATTCTCCTCTCTTAATTGCCCCCACACTGTGGTTAGGGAGTGTTGGTTGTTTAAAAGATCAGAAAAAAAATCCACCTTGGCTGATAAAAATCTTAATTCTCATGACCTGGGGGGTTGAATAGTCTTTGAAATTACAAGGAGAAATTGGATGTTCAACACTCTTAGGCCCTAATGAGGCTGAATCGTGACTGATTGCAGTAAACTCACTGCAGATTCAGGCATTTTGACAACCAGAGGGTTAAGTTTAATCCCAGCTGGCAAGTTGAATGTTTTAAGCTAGGCTGGGAGTTTGATTGAAACCGATCTAAAGCAAATCAAAAAATTCTGCACTGGGGATATATTTTAGAGTTGTTCAGCTTAAGTGTATCATGCAGCTGACAACAGAAGATTGATCTATTTTGAGAAAAGCAGACATTGATTGCAGTCTTGAACTGGCTCGAAATGTTCGACCCAGTCTCATATTGTCATCACGTCGTCGTCACCATCATTAATTTGGGTGTGTTTTCTTTTTTTTTTTTTTTTTTTAAATTTATTTTTCTGTTATTTGCAAAGCCATCTGAATTTGTATTGCTCCAAAGTCTCAGTGTCACACTTATAAAAAGTCATTAATGAGAATCAGATTTGATGTTTTGCTTTGCTTGTGACTGTCTGCAGCCTGACAGATGTCAGCCTCTGACAAGGATTTATTTCTGTCAAGCCGTCAACTCAGCACTGACTGACTGGGGTGCATTCATGCCGCGAGAAGCAGGCCACCAGGGCTACGTGCCTTCTGGGTGAGATGGACCCACTGCTTGCATGATCAACTGGACTGGAAGGTTAGTTGAGTTCAGTAGTCAGTTTAAAAAGTTTGAAAGTTCTTAATGAACTGCATTCATGAGTGTTAGGGTTGATTATTATTATAATTATTAATAAGTTCTAAATTAATTGTGCCCACCGATGGAACCTCATGACCATTTTAAGTCTCGAATACATATATGTCCACTGATAAATTGAATCAAAGAACCAATTCTCCTCTCTTAATTGCCCCCACACTGTGGTTAGGGAGTGTTGGTTGTTTAAAAGATCAGAAAAAAAATCCACCTTGGCTGATAAAAATCTTAATTCTCATGACCTGGGGGGTTGAATAGTCTTTGAAATTACAAGGAGAAATTGGATGTTCAACACTCTTAGGCCCTAATGAGGCTGAATCGTGACTGATTGCAGTAAACTCACTGCAGATTCAGGCATTTTGACAACCAGAGGGTTAAGTTTAATCCCAGCTGGCAAGTTGAATGTTTTAAGCTAGGCTGGGAGTTTGATTGAAACCGATCTAAAGCAAATCAAAAAATTCTGCACTGGGGATATATTTTAGAGTTGTTCAGCTTAAGTGTATCATGCAGCTGACAACAGAAGATTGATCTATTTTGAGAAAAGCAGACATTGATTGCAGTCTTGAACTGGCTCGAAATGTTCGACCCAGTCTCATATTGTCATCACGTCGTCGTCACCATCATTAATTTGGGTGTGTTTTCTTTTTTTTTTTTTTTTTTTTAAATTTATTTTTCTGTTATTTGCAAAGCCATCTGAATTTGTATTGCTCCAAAGTCTCAGTGTCACACTTATAAAAAGTCATTAATGAGAATCAGATTTGATGTTTTGCTTTGCTTGTGACTGTCTGCAGCCTGACAGATGTCAGCCTCTGACAAGGATTTATTTCTGTCAAGCCGTCAACTCAGCACTGACTGACTGGGGTGCATTCATGCCGCGAGAAGCAGGCCACCAGGGCTACGTGCCTTCTGGGTGAGATGGACCCACTGCTTGCATGATCAACTGGACTGGAAGGTTAGTTGAGTTCAGTAGTCAGTTTAAAAAGTTTGAAAGTTCTTAATGAACTGCATTCATGAGTGTTAGGGTTGATTATTATTATAATTATTAATAAGTTCTAAATTAATTGTGCCCACCGATGGAACCTCATGACCATTTTAAGTCTCGAATACATATATGTCCACTGATAAATTGAATCAAAGAACCAATTCTCCTCTCTTAATTGCCCCCACACTGTGGTTAGGGAGTGTTGGTTGTTTAAAAGATCAGAAAAAAAATCCACCTTGGCTGATAAAAATCTTAATTCTCATGACCTGGGGGGTTGAATAGTCTTTGAAATTACAAGGAGAAATTGGATGTTCAACACTCTTAGGCCCTAATGAGGCTGAATCGTGACTGATTGCAGTAAACTCACTGCAGATTCAGGCATTTTGACAACCAGAGGGTTAAGTTTAATCCCAGCTGGCAAGTTGAATGTTTTAAGCTAGGCTGGGAGTTTGATTGAAACCGATCTAAAGCAAATCAAAAAATTCTGCACTGGGGATATATTTTAGAGTTGTTCAGCTTAAGTGTATCATGCAGCTGACAACAGAAGATTGATCTATTTTGAGAAAAGCAGACATTGATTGCAGTCTTGAACTGGCTCGAAATGTTCGACCCAGTCTCATATTGTCATCACGTCGTCGTCACCATCATTAATTTGGGTGTGTTTTCTTTTTTTTTTTTTTTTTTTAAATTTATTTTTCTGTTATTTGCAAAGCCATCTGAATTTGTATTGCTCCAAAGTCTCAGTGTCACACTTATAAAAAGTCATTAATGAGAATCAGATTTGATGTTTTGCTTTGCTTGTGACTGTCTGCAGCCTGACAGATGTCAGCCTCTGACAAGGATTTATTTCTGTCAAGCCGTCAACTCAGCACTGACTGACTGGGGTGCATTCATGCCGCGAGAAGCAGGCCACCAGGGCTACGTGCCTTCTGGGTGAGATGGACCCACGCTTGCATGATCAACTGGACTGGAAGGTTAGTTGAGTTCAGTAGTCAGTTTAAAAAGTTTGAAAGTTCTTAATGAACTGCATTCATGAGTGTTAGGGTTGATTATTATTATAATTATTAATAAGTTCTAAATTAATTGTGCCCACCGATGGAACCTCATGACCATTTTAAGTCTCGAATACATATATGTCCACTGATAAATTGAATCAAAGAACCAATTCTCCTCTCTTAATTGCCCCCACACTGTGGTTAGGGAGTGTTGGTTGTTTAAAAGATCAGAAAAAAAATCCACCTTGGCTGATAAAAATCTTAATTCTCATGACCTGGGGGGTTGAATAGTCTTTGAAATTACAAGGAGAAATTGGATGTTCAACACTCTTAGGCCCTAATGAGGCTGAATCGTGACTGATTGCAGTAAACTCACTGCAGATTCAGGCATTTTGACAACCAGAGGGTTAAGTTTAATCCCAGCTGGCAAGTTGAATGTTTTAAGCTAGGCTGGGAGTTTGATTGAAACCGATCTAAAGCAAATCAAAAAATTCTGCACTGGGGATATATTTTAGAGTTGTTCAGCTTAAGTGTATCATGCAGCTGACAACAGAAGATTGATCTATTTTGAGAAAAGCAGACATTGATTGCAGTCTTGAACTGGCTCGAAATGTTCGACCCAGTCTCATATTGTCATCACGTCGTCGTCACCATCATTAATTTGGGTGTGTTTTCTTTTTTTTTTTTTTTTTTTTAAATTTATTTTTCTGTTATTTGCAAAGCCATCTGAATTTGTATTGCTCCAAAGTCTCAGTGTCACACTTATAAAAAGTCATTAATGAGAATCAGATTTGATGTTTTGCTTTGCTTGTGACTGTCTGCAGCCTGACAGATGTCAGCCTCTGACAAGGATTTATTTCTGTCAAGCCGTCAACTCAGCACTGACTGACTGGGGTGCATTCATGCCGCGAGAAGCAGGCCACCAGGGCTACGTGCCTTCTGGGTGAGATGGACCCACTGCTTGCATGATCAACTGGACTGGAAGGTTAGTTGAGTTCAGTAGTCAGTTTAAAAAGTTTGAAAGTTCTTAATGAACTGCATTCATGAGTGTTAGGGTTGATTATTATTATAATTATTAATAAGTTCTAAATTAATTGTGCCCACCGATGGAACCTCATGACCATTTTAAGTCTCGAATACATATATGTCCACTGATAAATTGAATCAAAGAACCAATTCTCCTCTCTTAATTGCCCCCACACTGTGGTTAGGGAGTGTTGGTTGTTTAAAAGATCAGAAAAAAAATCCACCTTGGCTGATAAAAATCTTAATTCTCATGACCTGGGGGGTTGAATAGTCTTTGAAATTACAAGGAGAAATTGGATGTTCAACACTCTTAGGCCCTAATGAGGCTGAATCGTGACTGATTGCAGTAAACTCACTGCAGATTCAGGCATTTTGACAACCAGAGGGTTAAGTTTAATCCCAGCTGGCAAGTTGAATGTTTTAAGCTAGGCTGGGAGTTTGATTGAAACCGATCTAAAGCAAATCAAAAAATTCTGCACTGGGGATATATTTTAGAGTTGTTCAGCTTAAGTGTATCATGCAGCTGACAACAGAAGATTGATCTATTTTGAGAAAAGCAGACATTGATTGCAGTCTTGAACTGGCTCGAAATGTTCGACCCAGTCTCATATTGTCATCACGTCGTCGTCACCATCATTAATTTGGGTGTGTTTTCTTTTTTTTTTTTTTTTTTTAAATTTATTTTTCTGTTATTTGCAAAGCCATCTGAATTTGTATTGCTCCAAAGTCTCAGTGTCACACTTATAAAAAGTCATTAATGAGAATCAGATTTGATGTTTTGCTTTGCTTGTGACTGTCTGCAGCCTGACAGATGTCAGCCTCTGACAAGGATTTATTTCTGTCAAGCCGTCAACTCAGCACTGACTGACTGGGGTGCATTCATGCCGCGAGAAGCAGGCCACCAGGGCTACGTGCCTTCTGGGTGAGATGGACCCACTGCTTGCATGATCAACTGGACTGGAAGGTTAGTTGAGTTCAGTAGTCAGTTTAAAAAGTTTGAAAGTTCTTAATGAACTGCATTCATGAGTGTTAGGGTTGATTATTATTATAATTATTAATAAGTTCTAAATTAATTGTGCCCACCGATGGAACCTCATGACCATTTTAAGTCTCGAATACATATATGTCCACTGATAAATTGAATCAAAGAACCAATTCTCCTCTCTTAATTGCCCCCACACTGTGGTTAGGGAGTGTTGGTTGTTTAAAAGATCAGAAAAAAAATCCACCTTGGCTGATAAAAATCTTAATTCTCATGACCTGGGGGGTTGAATAGTCTTTGAAATTACAAGGAGAAATTGGATGTTCAACACTCTTAGGCCCTAATGAGGCTGAATCGTGACTGATTGCAGTAAACTCACTGCAGATTCAGGCATTTTGACAACCAGAGGGTTAAGTTTAATCCCAGCTGGCAAGTTGAATGTTTTAAGCTAGGCTGGGAGTTTGATTGAAACCGATCTAAAGCAAATCAAAAAATTCTGCACTGGGGATATATTTTAGAGTTGTTCAGCTTAAGTGTATCATGCAGCTGACAACAGAAGATTGATCTATTTTGAGAAAAGCAGACATTGATTGCAGTCTTGAACTGGCTCGAAATGTTCGACCCAGTCTCATATTGTCATCACGTCGTCGTCACCATCATTAATTTGGGTGTGTTTTCTTTTTTTTTTTTTTTTTTTAAATTTATTTTTCTGTTATTTGCAAAGCCATCTGAATTTGTATTGCTCCAAAGTCTCAGTGTCACACTTATAAAAAGTCATTAATGAGAATCAGATTTGATGTTTTGCTTTGCTTGTGACTGTCTGCAGCCTGACAGATGTCAGCCTCTGACAAGGATTTATTTCTGTCAAGCCGTCAACTCAGCACTGACTGACTGGGGTGCATTCATGCCGCGAGAAGCAGGCCACCAGGGCTACGTGCCTTCTGGGTGAGATGGACCCACTGCGTGCATGATCAACTGGACTGGAAGGTTAGTTGAGTTCAGTAGTCAGTTTAAAAAGTTTGAAAGTTCTTAATGAACTGCATTCATGAGTGTTAGGGTTGATTATTATTATAATTATTAATAAGTTCTAAATTAATTGTGCCCACCGATGGAACCTCATGACCATTTTAAGTCTCGAATACATATATGTCCACTGATAAATTGAATCAAAGAACCAATTCTCCTCTCTTAATTGCCCCCACACTGTGGTTAGGGAGTGTTGGTTGTTTAAAAGATCAGAAAAAAAATCCACCTTGGCTGATAAAAATCTTAATTCTCATGACCTGGGGGGTTGAATAGTCTTTGAAATTACAAGGAGAAATTGGATGTTCAACACTCTTAGGCCCTAATGAGGCTGAATCGTGACTGATTGCAGTAAACTCACTGCAGATTCAGGCATTTTGACAACCAGAGGGTTAAGTTTAATCCCAGCTGGCAAGTTGAATGTTTTAAGCTAGGCTGGGAGTTTGATTGAAACCGATCTAAAGCAAATCAAAAAATTCTGCACTGGGGATATATTTTAGAGTTGTTCAGCTTAAGTGTATCATGCAGCTGACAACAGAAGATTGATCTATTTTGAGAAAAGCAGACATTGATTGCAGTCTTGAACTGGCTCGAAATGTTCGACCCAGTCTCATATTGTCATCACGTCGTCGTCACCATCATTAATTTGGGTGTGTTTTCTTTTTTTTTTTTTTTTTTTTAAATTTATTTTTCTGTTATTTGCAAAGCCATCTGAATTTGTATTGCTCCAAAGTCTCAGTGTCACACTTATAAAAAGTCATTAATGAGAATCAGATTTGATGTTTTGCTTTGCTTGTGACTGTCTGCAGCCTGACAGATGTCAGCCTCTGACAAGGATTTATTTCTGTCAAGCCGTCAACTCAGCACTGACTGACTGGGGTGCATTCATGCCGCGAGAAGCAGGCCACCAGGGCTACGTGCCTTCTGGGTGAGATGGACCCACTGCTTGCATGATCAACTGGACTGGAAGGTTAGTTGAGTTCAGTAGTCAGTTTAAAAAGTTTGAAAGTTCTTAATGAACTGCATTCATGAGTGTTAGGGTTGATTATTATTATAATTATTAATAAGTTCTAAATTAATTGTGCCCACCGATGGAACCTCATGACCATTTTAAGTCTCGAATACATATATGTCCACTGATAAATTGAATCAAAGAACCAATTCTCCTCTCTTAATTGCCCCCACACTGTGGTTAGGGAGTGTTGGTTGTTTAAAAGATCAGAAAAAAAATCCACCTTGGCTGATAAAAATCTTAATTCTCATGACCTGGGGGGTTGAATAGTCTTTGAAATTACAAGGAGAAATTGGATGTTCAACACTCTTAGGCCCTAATGAGGCTGAATCGTGACTGATTGCAGTAAACTCACTGCAGATTCAGGCATTTTGACAACCAGAGGGTTAAGTTTAATCCCAGCTGGCAAGTTGAATGTTTTAAGCTAGGCTGGGAGTTTGATTGAAACCGATCTAAAGCAAATCAAAAAATTCTGCACTGGGGATATATTTTAGAGTTGTTCAGCTTAAGTGTATCATGCAGCTGACAACAGAAGATTGATCTATTTTGAGAAAAGCAGACATTGATTGCAGTCTTGAACTGGCTCGAAATGTTCGACCCAGTCTCATATTGTCATCACGTCGTCGTCACCATCATTAATTTGGGTGTGTTTTCTTTTTTTTTTTTTTTTTTTAAATTTATTTTTCTGTTATTTGCAAAGCCATCTGAATTTGTATTGCTCCAAAGTCTCAGTGTCACACTTATAAAAAGTCATTAATGAGAATCAGATTTGATGTTTTGCTTTGCTTGTGACTGTCTGCAGCCTGACAGATGTCAGCCTCTGACAAGGATTTATTTCTGTCAAGCCGTCAACTCAGCACTGACTGACTGGGGTGCATTCATGCCGCGAGAAGCAGGCCACCAGGGCTACGTGCCTTCTGGGTGAGATGGACCCACTGCTTGCATGATCAACTGGACTGGAAGGTTAGTTGAGTTCAGTAGTCAGTTTAAAAAGTTTGAAAGTTCTTAATGAACTGCATTCATGAGTGTTAGGGTTGATTATTATTATAATTATTAATAAGTTCTAAATTAATTGTGCCCACCGATGGAACCTCATGACCATTTTAAGTCTCGAATACATATATGTCCACTGATAAATTGAATCAAAGAACCAATTCTCCTCTCTTAATTGCCCCCACACTGTGGTTAGGGAGTGTTGGTTGTTTAAAAGATCAGAAAAAAAATCCACCTTGGCTGATAAAAATCTTAATTCTCATGACCTGGGGGGTTGAATAGTCTTTGAAATTACAAGGAGAAATTGGATGTTCAACACTCTTAGGCCCTAATGAGGCTGAATCGTGACTGATTGCAGTAAACTCACTGCAGATTCAGGCATTTTGACAACCAGAGGGTTAAGTTTAATCCCAGCTGGCAAGTTGAATGTTTTAAGCTAGGCTGGGAGTTTGATTGAAACCGATCTAAAGCAAATCAAAAAATTCTGCACTGGGGATATATTTTAGAGTTGTTCAGCTTAAGTGTATCATGCAGCTGACAACAGAAGATTGATCTATTTTGAGAAAAGCAGACATTGATTGCAGTCTTGAACTGGCTCGAAATGTTCGACCCAGTCTCATATTGTCATCACGTCGTCGTCACCATCATTAATTTGGGTGTGTTTTCTTTTTTTTTTTTTTTTTTTTAAATTTATTTTTCTGTTATTTGCAAAGCCATCTGAATTTGTATTGCTCCAAAGTCTCAGTGTCACACTTATAAAAAGTCATTAATGAGAATCAGATTTGATGTTTTGCTTTGCTTGTGACTGTCTGCAGCCTGACAGATGTCAGCCTCTGACAAGGATTTATTTCTGTCAAGCCGTCAACTCAGCACTGACTGACTGGGGTGCATTCATGCCGCGAGAAGCAGGCCACCAGGGCTACGTGCCTTCTGGGTGAGATGGACCCACTGCTTGCATGATCAACTGGACTGGAAGGTTAGTTGAGTTCAGTAGTCAGTTTAAAAAGTTTGAAAGTTCTTAATGAACTGCATTCATGAGTGTTAGGGTTGATTATTATTATAATTATTAATAAGTTCTAAATTAATTGTGCCCACCGATGGAACCTCATGACCATTTTAAGTCTCGAATACATATATGTCCACTGATAAATTGAATCAAAGAACCAATTCTCCTCTCTTAATTGCCCCCACACTGTGGTTAGGGAGTGTTGGTTGTTTAAAAGATCAGAAAAAAAATCCACCTTGGCTGATAAAAATCTTAATTCTCATGACCTGGGGGGTTGAATAGTCTTTGAAATTACAAGGAGAAATTGGATGTTCAACACTCTTAGGCCCTAATGAGGCTGAATCGTGACTGATTGCAGTAAACTCACTGCAGATTCAGGCATTTTGACAACCAGAGGGTTAAGTTTAATCCCAGCTGGCAAGTTGAATGTTTTAAGCTAGGCTGGGAGTTTGATTGAAACCGATCTAAAGCAAATCAAAAAATTCTGCACTGGGGATATATTTTAGAGTTGTTCAGCTTAAGTGTATCATGCAGCTGACAACAGAAGATTGATCTATTTTGAGAAAAGCAGACATTGATTGCAGTCTTGAACTGGCTCGAAATGTTCGACCCAGTCTCATATTGTCATCACGTCGTCGTCACCATCATTAATTTGGGTGTGTTTTCTTTTTTTTTTTTTTTTTTTAAATTTATTTTTCTGTTATTTGCAAAGCCGTCTGAATTTGTATTGCTCCAAAGTCTCAGTGTCACACTTATAAAAAGTCATTAATGAGAATCAGATTTGATGTTTTGCTTTGCTTGTGACTGTCTGCAGCCTGACAGATGTCAGCCTCTGACAAGGATTTATTTCTGTCAAGCCGTCAACTCAGCACTGACTGACTGGGGTGCATTCATGCCGCGAGAAGCAGGCCACCAGGGCTACGTGCCTTCTGGGTGAGATGGACCCACTGCTTGCATGATCAACTGGACTGGAAGGTTAGTTGAGTTCAGTAGTCAGTTTAAAAAGTTTGAAAGTTCTTAATGAACTGCATTCATGAGTGTTAGGGTTGATTATTATTATAATTATTAATAAGTTCTAAATTAATTGTGCCCACCAATGGAACCTCATGACCATTTTAAGTCTCGAATACATATATGTCCACTGATAAATTGAATCAAAGAACCAATTCTCCTCTCTTAATTGCCCCCACACTGTGGTTAGGGAGTGTTGGTTGTTTAAAAGATCAGAAAAAAAATCCACCTTGGCTGATAAAAATCTTAATTCTCATGACCTGGGGGGTTGAATAGTCTTTGAAATTACAAGGAGAAATTGGATGTTCAACACTCTTAGGCCCTAATGAGGCTGAATCGTGACTGATTGCAGTAAACTCACTGCAGATTCAGGCATTTTGACAACCAGAGGGTTAAGTTTAATCCCAGCTGGCAAGTTGAATGGATTAATTTCCTGACCCAATCTCTTATCATATCATTATCGTTATCATTCTTAGGAATGTGTTTTTGGCTTGTTTCCCCTCAGGAGGATTAAGTCAAGCCGTTCAGTCAGGACTGGGGGTGCATTGGATGGCCGTTCGACTTAGGCCAGAGCCCAACGTGCCTTCTCTGTGACCTGAGTGATGCCGGAGATGTCCACTGATCGACTAAAAGACTCAAACACTCAAATTTAAAGAACATTGCGACGTGTGGGGTGGTGAGAATTAAGCATCTCTATTCGTTGTTGTGACGTCAGCATCGAGCGCTACCAATAGGTTTCCAGACTCTATTGTGACGTCCTTGATGCACTGATATAATAGAGTGTTTGCAGCCTTAATTTACATTTTTGACTCGGTGTTAGTTTTAGCTTATATGTTATATAAGGATTGGATAGTTTTATTATATTAGTTTTATTATTTTATTATTATTTTAATGTAACTTGTAAGGCGCATTTGAATATATTCATATAGATATTTGCGCCGAATAAGTAATAAGTTATTTTTGAGCTGTGGTTAAGCAGAGACGTTTTACCGAGCGTGCTTTACAGGTGGCAGAATATTAGACCGAGGACTTGTTGATGGAGGTTGATGGTTTCTTACTTCTATTTGTTAAGGCGTTATGATTCAAATAAGGTTTACAAACTTTATATAAATTAGGGTTTTTAAAGGCAGTCACTTGTGGAATCGGCTCTGATTATTTGTATATGCTTGTGATTGCGAGGTCATTCTTTCTTTTGCGTCCTAATGTCACACGGTAAAACATTTGGTAATTACTAACAGAGTTATGGCAGAGTTATGGCAGATGGTATATAAGCGATTATGGGAATATTCATTTTAAAGACGTTTTATTCTGAGCTATCCTAATCAAGTCGGTCTCAGTTCACAATATTTGAAAGACGTTCAACAAACGGTTGTCTTCAGTATAGGACAAACATAAAATCCTTTTTAGCCTTCAAATATTTGCTGGCGGGTAGAAAGAAAGCCTCTGTATCCTTTCCCATTCAAACAGCAGATAATGTACGGTGGTAAATTTTTTGGTCGTTTTCCCATGCATCCTCTTTAATATTCATTGACTTAATGCTGATAGTGTTTCGACGGTATAATTTTCCGTTATTTAAAGTAGACGTATGAGGTAAACTTCCAGTTAAAATGTTTCTATTTAATCCCTCTAAAATTAAACCAATAAACGACTCAACCAAAAATATAACTGAGACTAACATTTCGTAGTAGTTCAGTTCTTTTGATAAAACTTGTTAAGAATAAATTTACAATAATCATTTGCCTATATTACGTCTCTTCTTTTAAGTAATCGACAAGATTGCTAAGGAAAAGAGAGGCAAAAGTGCCGAGCGTAAAGGAGAAGTTAAGCGAGGTTCAACGTCTACGAGCGACCTTTCACGCATTGCCTCTGTGTTATTTGCGAACGTAAATTTTACGCATGTGCACACGCCAAAATTACGCGACACTGGAAATCAACCCTTACGGTTCCCTGATTACAATTCAGATAAATACAGCAATGGACTATTAAGACATATTACCCAGCGTTTATTAAAAAAAATAAATATCACGTTTTTGTTGTCTCGGCGACGTCATTGTTGTCAATACGGCAGAAAGGAGGCCTTGAGAGCTTAATGGTAAGTGTAAAATCTCATTTCTGTTATTCACGGAAACATTTCACTTAATTTCTACTATTCACGAGACACTACTTACATTGTTTTTTATCTCTTTTTTCTAGTTTTATCTGGGTAGCATAAAGGCAAGCATTCACCAAGCGAGTCATCACGAACCTGTCAAAACACTCCGTGATATCCTGGGCAATTAGTGAGCTAAAAAGTTTCCCTTTAAGTACAACGTAAACCTCTTCATTATGGTTTATATACATTTCACCTATAATTTATATACATAGCAATAAAATGGAATAGAATAGAATGGAATGGACTGGAATGGAATGGAATGGAATGGAATGGAATGGAATAGAATAGAATAGAATAGATTAGATTAGAATAGAATAGAATAGAATAGAATAGAATAGTAGTTATACTTGTGATTTATGAAAAGTAATGGAAGGGAAAAAATTGTATTACCTCGTCTCGGACCGTCGAACGCATTGCCAAAACCTCCGAGCGTCTTATCGAACGGTCGTCTTTTTCTCCTTGACTCCTTGAGTCCTTGATTTCCTGGGAATTGTTCATGAACATTTCACTTATAATGCTTGCCGCGTTAAATACAATGTCATAGTACAAATATAAGATACATAGCAATAGATTTCTTGCGAAATAAGTGGCCGAAAACTTCCGTCTGTTTTACGACATAAACCTCTTCAGAATTGCCCTTGCGTCACGGTGTCCTCATTGGAAAAGATTTCCTTGTTCTTGCTGTCTTGTCGTAGGCATGGAATGAGAAACACTTTGTCTTGCCAATGGATAACATTTTTTCGCATTGGAAAAGACTCCGTGATTTCCTGGGAAATGAGTGAGCCAAAAAGTATCCTTTTAAGTACAACGTGAACCACTTCCTTATGGTTCATATACATTTCACCTATAATTATTCTCCCCGTATTTAGAAATGACGATATCTTTAATTTGAAGTGGATTTAGTGGCCCATGTACGTACCAAATTAACCTCTTCAGAATTGCCCTTACGCCCTCATTGGGAAAGACGTCCTACTTCATGGCAGTGGTTTCCTGTTTGGAGGTCGCAGCGATCGTTGAATGTGGAGCAGTCGGAAGGAATTGAATTTACGTCCGGGTCTCTTATCAATGAATCACATTTTTTCGCATTGGAAAAGACTCCGTGATTTCCTGGGCAATTAGTGGGCCAAAAAGTATCCTTTTAAGTACAACGTAAACCACTTCCTTATGGTTCATATACATTTCACCTATAATTATTCTCTCCGTATTTAGCAATGACTATGTCCTTTATCTGAAGTGGATTCAGTGGCCCATGATTTTGCGTTTACGTACCACATAAACCTCTTCAGAATTGCCCTAACGTCACGGTGTCCTCATTGGCAAATACTTCATCACAGTGCTTGTCTTGCCAATGGATAACATTTTTTCGCATTGGAAAACACTCCGTGATATCCTGGGAAATGAGTGAGACAAAAAGTTTCCTTTTAAGTACAACATAAACCTTTTCGTTATGGTTCATATACATTTCACTTATAATTTAGATACAATTAGCAATAGAATGGAATCGAAAAGAATATAATAGAAGTTATACTTGTGATTGATTTTAAAAAAATGGAAAAAGTAGGAATGGAATTAAAAGTAATGGAAAATAAAAAAAATTGTCTTACTTGTAAATTTGCACACAAAAACTTTTTACCATTTAATTTAATAATTATTATATTTCAGGAACATGTCCTTTCCGTCTTACGCAATAACAAGGTCTTTAATCTCTTGGGGAATAAGAGGCCGAAAATTTCCGTCCGTCTTACGACATAAACCTCTTCAGAATTGCCCTTACGTCACGGTGTCCTCATTGGAAAATACTTCATCGCAGTGCGTTCCTGTTTAGTGGTCGTGGCGATCGTTGAATGTGGATTATTCCTTGTTCTTGCTTTCTTGCCGAGGGCATTGCCATAACATCTGGATGTCTTATCAATGGATTACATTTTTTCGCATTGGAAAACACTCCGTTATATCCTGGGAAATGAGTGAGACAAAAAGTTTCCCTTTAAGTACAACGTAAACCACTTCCTTATGGTTCATATACATTTCACCTATAATTATTCTCCCCGTATTTAGCAATGACTATGTCCTTCATTTGTAGTGGATTCAGTGGCCCATGATTTTGCGTTTACGTACCACATAAACCTCTTCAGAATTGCCCTAACGTCACGGTGTCCTCATTGGCAAATACTTCATCACAGTGCGTTCCTGTGTAGTGGTCGTGGCGATCGTTGAATGTGGATTATTCCTTGTTCTTGCTTTCTTGCCGAGGGCATTGCCATAACGTCTGGGTGTCCTATCATTGGATGACATTTTTTCGCATCGGAAAACACTCCGTGATATCCTGGGAAATGAGTGAGACAAAAAGTTTCCTTTTAAGTACAACGTAAACCACTTCCTTATGGTTCATATACATTTCACCTATAATTATTCTCCCCGTATTTAGCAATGACTATGTCCTTCATTTGTAGTGGATTCAGTGGCCCATGATTTTGCGTTTACGTACCACATAAACCTCTTCAGAATTGCCCTAACGTCACGGTGTCCTCATTGGCAAATACTTCATCACAGTGCGTTCCTGTGTAGTGGTCGTGGCGATATTTGAATGTGGATTATTCCTTGTTCTTGCTTTCTTGCCGAGGGCATTGCCATAACGTCTGGGTGTCCTATCATTGGATTACATTTTTTCGCATCGGAAAACACTCCGTGATATCCTGGGAAATGAGTGAGACAAAAAGTTTCCTTTTAAGTACAACATAAACCTTTTCGTTATGGTTCATATACATTTCACTTATAATTTAGATACAATTAGCAATAGAATGGAATCGAAAAGAATATAATAGAAGTTATACTTGTGATTGATTTTAAAAAAATGGAAAAAGTAGGAATGGAATTAAAAGTAATGGAAAATAAAAAAAATTGTCTTACTTGTAAATTTGCACACAAAAACTTTTTACCATTTAATTTAATAATTATTATATTTCAGGAACATGTCCTTTCCGTCTTACGCAATAACAAGGTCTTTAATCTCTTGGGGAATAAGAGGCCGAAAATTTCCGTCTGTCTTACGACATAAACCTCTTCAGAATTGCCCTTACGTCACGGTGTCCTCATTGGAAAATACTTCATCGCAGTGCGTTCCTGTTTAGTGGTCGTGGCGATCGGAAATGAGTGAGACAAATTTGCACACAAAAACTTTTTACCATTTAATTTAATAATTATTATATTTCAGGAACATGTCCTTTCCGTATTACTAGTAAATAAAAACGTGTGATATACATGTCCTTCCCGTATTTGGCAATAACCAAGTCTTTAATATGCTGTGGTGTTAGGGGACCAAAGAGTTTGCGTTTACGTACCACATAAAACTCTTCAGAATTGCCCTTACGTCACGTGTCTTATCAATAGATGTTCGTTTTCGCATTGGTCGACCCGGCGATCGTTGGACCTCAATTATTTCGAAAAATGAGATTACAAATATATAGCCTTACAGCAGAAAAAAAAATCACTGAAAAGAATGCAAAAATGTATGTCGTTGCCAAGATGAGTCTTGTGATTTGTGGAATTTTAAGGACCCGTCAGTATGCAACTTTAAAACATTTTGTCCATTTTCCAGGTTTATGTCTCTTGTACAGCCTTTTAGAAATTGTACAGGAGACCTCTGAAGATAGCTTTTATGACCCGTGCAGTTTTTATGTTTAACGATAATAATTATTTTCAAGCTTACAGTCCGTCGCTAACAAAAACCTCGCGAGGATAATAAAGATAAAACTCTTAAGAAATTAAAGTAATAAACGCAAGGTGTGCAGAAACTAACGCGTTTATTTTCCACGCTTAAAACTATTTTCTGTTAAAATGTGAACGTTAAAACTTTTTTTAAGGTTTTTGTAATCCCGATGGTTATTAAAAATGCAGGACTACCTAAATAACTGTTCCATTTACTACTATTATTATTTTTATTGTTTAAACTAGTGGAAATTCTTTTAAATCTGTTACTACGTTAAGCCTTTTTGTTTTTCTCCATATCTGTATTTATAAGCTCTTTTGACTTTGGTAAAAATAATGTTCCCGTATTCGTCTTGTCCCTCGGCGATTAGTTTTATAACTGTTTGCGGGACCAGCCATTCTTGTTGTTATTTTAATCAAATAAAGTTTTGTTGTTTGTTGTTAGCGGGGAAAACGACCGAAAAATAGATGTAGAATATTTTCCGAAACGATGCGTAAGTATAAATTATTTCAAGAGAGGCTCGTAAAGAGAAGTAAGAATTTTCAGCAAAAGCGTCCCGAAAAAAGGTGATTCTTCCTGCGAAAAAAGAAAACAAAAGAAAATAATTAATTGAAATCAAACGCTAATATCCTACTTGCAATAGATAGCATTTAAAATGACTTTATTTGCTACATACCTGTCGAAATGCTGGGGTTTTTTTTTACTAGCTCTTGCATTCTCCAACGCGATGATGATTGTTTTGTATAATTTGAGCGACAGTCGACTCTGTTTGACAGACAAATTAAAATGAAAATCGAAGTGTCCATTGACCGTCATGTAAAAAGTTTGTTTTTTTATTTTTAAGGTTACCTTATACCTTCAGAGGTGTCTCGAGTCTAAGCGATGTAGCGAGTCCGGTTTAAACTGTAGATACCTACACCCTTATATCAAATTAAAGCTTATAGAGCTGGCTATCAAACTAAGCCAAGAATATTGAAATAAAAATAAATGCCGAATTTTTAGCGCTGTTTTCTAGAATCAATATTTCACTTGCTAGAGCCACTTATTCTACGTAGGCATGTCTCCTTTGTCGCTGTTTTCTCCTCTCTAGAGCGTATCGCGCTTCTCTGCATAAAATAGGATTTACAAACGGAGCCTCCCTGCCAAACGCCCCGCGTCTTTCTCTGATTGCGGTTTGAAAAGCTGCATGTAACTGCTCATTGTAAAAGTAGCGAGGAGTGGGAAAAGCGTAGCCTGTTGCGAGTGCACGAGATGCTATTTCGAACCTTCCCAGAGACGGCTGAATATTTGAAGGAGGATTTTGGCTGTCGAAAACCGATCGAATGTCTATTAATAATCGGTCATACAAGTCGACGCCGTAGCAGTCAGCGAGAATATTTGCGTTATCGATGGCAATTGAACCTCTTATTTGACGTAGCTGCGTTTCTAAAAAATTACGCCCCTCTCGCCAATACCTCTGATCCACATCACAGTCACTTCTTCCCGGATCGCGCGGTGCTTCTTGTGTGTCGTATCCTAAAAGCCGACTTCTTTTCTCTACAAAGGTTGTCAGAGCACCATGAAAAATACGAAATTGCTCGGGATATTGATTACCCACTACCTTCGTTATGGATTCGTCTCGGCATGGTTCATCTTGAACAAAAAGACCGTGAAGTTTAGTTATTTTTAAACTCGGTAGCCCGTCTCCATCCCCAAAATTTTCATCGGGTGGATATTGTAGACATAATCGCAGATAAGCAGATTCGTAACGGCTATCTTGCGCTGTGCGGACATTCGAAGGGAGAAGGCTATTGTCGTTGGTGATTTTGTTGTCCAAAAACGAAGCGACTTCGGGAATTACGCGCAAGGCATGCCTCCAGGTTAAATCGACTTGCTTTAAAACTGGAAAGCGGTAAACAGCCCATGAGAGTGTCAGTAGTTCTCTGAGGTAGTTGTAACTTAGGTGGATTTCGCGATTGTTAGCAAGATCAAAAGCCACACTTAGACAGTGCACGTTTCGTGAGCGGCCTAAAACATCGATTTGCTTCGCAATTT
>NW_028146111.1:0-16631 GCF_977016875.1 Pavona decussata
AACATGATTGTTCAACACTTACTGAGACCTTTAAGTTGTCTTCCTGTCAGGTCCATTCGCTCCTCAGCAAAGTCACAAGCGATACCTTTCCATCGATCACCTGAATCGCTCATCCACTGACCGCGCGCACATCGCAAAGACGGCCTGAAAGTCAAAGTCCTCATCCTGTCACTAAAACAACAATAATAAACAAAATAATAGTGACATGTTGTCGCCGAAACGTCATGTTTTAATCTCGCTCCTTTCTTTTTATTTTGAAATAATGGCAACCACCTGACACAAGGTACCCCATGCACCGAAGGTCCCTTATGTAGGGGGGATGACTTTTGCACTCAGTACGATAACTTGTCGCTCACGACAAGACAGTGAGGGAGGTGAACTGTCGACCCCTAAGCCGAATATTAAGACAGCCCCTTTCGCCACTAGCGCTCACATCCAACTTCAAGACATAACGTACATCCATATATAACATGGACAGGTGTCTTCCACGTGGTACGTGTTGAGGTTTGCATTTCAGGAGCATGCGTACTGCTAAAACTCATATAACGAATAGATAAATACCTCGTTGTTTATTTCAACAAAATGATCAGGCAATGATCAAAAATATGAAAAGCTAGGGGGAAAAAACACACTTGTGATTAGTCTATAAAGTCACTTAACGACAAGGGAATCTTTTCACTATATTAATTTTGTTTAAAAAAAAAACGCTCAATGTTTGTGATTGTTCATTCTACCCAAGCCTTGGCATCCGTACAGATCGACGTTGTAGTTCATTTTTTTTTTTATCTCAGTTAACCCTTTAACCTCTAATATCAGAGACAAAATTCTCCTATCTTGTCCCGTTACTTTTCTTATAAAAGTACTGTGGAGAAGTTATTAAAATATCAAGAAAATTCACCTTGGGCGATCATATCCTTAATTCTCATAACTTTATGGGTTGAATAAGCATGGATATTACAAGGAGAAATTTGATGCTGATCACTGTTAGGGCTTAAAAGGTTAAGGTGGTCTTTCACCCAAAGAGTTAATTTGTTTGGTAAAAGTTTCCGGCAAAGTTCTTTTCTATTACTTTATAGGGATTCACGCCCTGGCATCAAAAATGAGTCTTTTCCAGTCACATGTCATACTAGTTAATGATTAACCAGCACGCTAAGTAAAAATAAGGGCTGTTGATTGCAAGAACGATATCTTACTAACGAGAAATAGCTTTTCTTTTAACTGAAATGGCCCAAAATTTGATTTCTCTGAACAATTCAACTTAAAATGAGAAAAAAACATCATTTTGACAACCACTCGTCATATAATTAGTTTTGACAAATGCGAGTATCTCGAGCGACGGGCTAAGCAAAATATCCACGCAATTCTAGAAAATAACAAAGGCATTCGCAGAAAGTCTGATTGTGTTGATTAGCTAGGTAAATTTACGGTATTTAACTGAAAGGAAGTTTTCTCGCAAAGAGGTGCGAAGATAACAAGACAAGTTAAGCGATTATTCTTGAAACGAACAAGTTCACAGCTAGAATAATCAATGACATCGCTAATTCGAAAATGTTTCGTTCTCGCTCTGAAGCAAACACGACAGTGAAAAGAAACAACATAGTAACAACTGGAGTAAACCAGTTTATTTAAGTCGACTGTGCATTTTAGGGGGCCCCTGACACTGAACAAAGTTCACTGAATCTAGTAAACACAAGAACAGTACACTGAACAGCAGACGAAAAAAAATGCCGGTAGAACTGAACATCGTCGTAACTAAACATTTTGATTACTTAGCGATATGTGAAAGAGAAATACCAACATTAACTGAATAAAACATGATTGTTCAACACTTACTGAGACCTTTAAGTTGTCTTCCTGTCAGGTCCATTCGCTCCTCAGCAAAGTCACAAGCGATACCTTTCCATCGATCACCTGAATCGCTCATCCACTGACCGCGCGCACATCGCAAAGACGGCCTGAAAGTCAAAGTCCTCATCCTGTCACTAAAACAACAATAATAAACAAAATAATAGTGACATGTTGTCGCCGAAACGTCATGTTTTAATCTCGCTCCTTTCTTTTTATTTTGAAATAATGGCAACCACCTGACACAAGGTACCCCATGCACCGAAGGTCCCTTATGTAGGGGGGATGACTTTTGCACTCAGTACGATAACTTGTCGCTCACGACAAGACAGTGAGGGAGGTGAACTGTCGACCCCTAAGCCGAATATTAAGACAGCCCCTTTCGCCACTAGCGCTCACATCCAACTTCAAGACATAACGTACATCCATATATAACATGGACAGGTGTCTTCCACGTGGTACGTGTTGAGGTTTGCATTTCAGGAGCATGCGTACTGCTAAAACTCATATAACGAATAGATAAATACCTCGTTGTTTATTTCAACAAAATGATCAGGCAATGATCAAAAATATGAAAAGCTAGGGGGAAAAAACACACTTGTGATTAGTCTATAAAGTCACTTAACGACAAGGGAATCTTTTCACTATATTAATTTTGTTTAAAAAAAAAACGCTCAATGTTTGTGATTGTTCATTCTACCCAAGCCTTGGCATCCGTACAGATCGACGTTGTAGTTCATTTTTTTTTTTATCTCAGTTAACCCTTTAACCTCTAATATCAGAGACAAAATTCTCCTATCTTGTCCCGTTACTTTTCTTATAAAAGTACTGTGGAGAAGTTATTAAAATATCAAGAAAATTCACCTTGGGCGATCATATCCTTAATTCTCATAACTTTATGGGTTGAATAAGCATGGATATTACAAGGAGAAATTTGATGCTGATCACTGTTAGGGCTTAAAAGGTTAAGGTGGTCTTTCACCCAAAGAGTTAATTTGTTTGGTAAAAGTTTCCGGCAAAGTTCTTTTCTATTACTTTATAGGGATTCACGCCCTGGCATCAAAAATGAGTCTTTTCCAGTCACATGTCATACTAGTTAATGATTAACCAGCACGCTAAGTAAAAATAAGGGCTGTTGATTGCAAGAACGATATCTTACTAACGAGAAATAGCTTTTCTTTTAACTGAAATGGCCCAAAATTTGATTTCTCTGAACAATTCAACTTAAAATGAGAAAAAAACATCATTTTGACAACCACTCGTCATATAATTAGTTTTGACAAATGCGAGTATCTCGAGCGACGGGCTAAGCAAAATATCCACGCAATTCTAGAAAATAACAAAGGCATTCGCAGAAAGTCTGATTGTGTTGATTAGCTAGGTAAATTTACGGTATTTAACTGAAAGGAAGTTTTCTCGCAAAGAGGTGCGAAGATAACAAGACAAGTTAAGCGATTATTCTTGAAACGAACAAGTTCACAGCTAGAATAATCAATGACATCGCTAATTCGAAAATGTTTCGTTCTCGCTCTGAAGCAAACACGACAGTGAAAAGAAACAACATAGTAACAACTGGAGTAAACCAGTTTATTTAAGTCGACTGTGCATTTTAGGGGGCCCCTGACACTGAACAAAGTTCACTGAATCTAGTAAACACAAGAACAGTACACTGAACAGCAGACGAAAAAAAATGCCGGTAGAACTGAACATCGTCGTAACTAAACATTTTGATTACTTAGCGATATGTGAAAGAGAAATACCAACATTAACTGAATAAAACATGATTGTTCAACACTTACTGAGACCTTTAAGTTGTCTTCCTGTCAGGTCCATTCGCTCCTCAGCAAAGTCACAAGCGATACCTTTCCATCGATCACCTGAATCGCTCATCCACTGACCGCGCGCACATCGCAAAGACGGCCTGAAAGTCAAAGTCCTCATCCTGTCACTAAAACAACAATAATAAACAAAATAATAGTGACATGTTGTCGCCGAAACGTCATGTTTTAATCTCGCTCCTTTCTTTTTATTTTGAAATAATGGCAACCACCTGACACAAGGTACCCCATGCACCGAAGGTCCCTTATGTAGGGGGGATGACTTTTGCACTCAGTACGATAACTTGTCGCTCACGACAAGACAGTGAGGGAGGTGAACTGTCGACCCCTAAGCCGAATATTAAGACAGCCCCTTTCGCCACTAGCGCTCACATCCAACTTCAAGACATAACGTACATCCATATATAACATGGACAGGTGTCTTCCACGTGGTACGTGTTGAGGTTTGCATTTCAGGAGCATGCGTACTGCTAAAACTCATATAACGAATAGATAAATACCTCGTTGTTTATTTCAACAAAATGATCAGGCAATGATCAAAAATATGAAAAGCTAGGGGGAAAAAACACACTTGTGATTAGTCTATAAAGTCACTTAACGACAAGGGAATCTTTTCACTATATTAATTTTGTTTAAAAAAAAAACGCTCAATGTTTGTGATTGTTCATTCTACCCAAGCCTTGGCATCCGTACAGATCGACGTTGTAGTTCATTTTTTTTTTTATCTCAGTTAACCCTTTAACCTCTAATATCAGAGACAAAATTCTCCTATCTTGTCCCGTTACTTTTCTTATAAAAGTACTGTGGAGAAGTTATTAAAATATCAAGAAAATTCACCTTGGGCGATCATATCCTTAATTCTCATAACTTTATGGGTTGAATAAGCATGGATATTACAAGGAGAAATTTGATGCTGATCACTGTTAGGGCTTAAAAGGTTAAGGTGGTCTTTCACCCAAAGAGTTAATTTGTTTGGTAAAAGTTTCCGGCAAAGTTCTTTTCTATTACTTTATAGGGATTCACGCCCTGGCATCAAAAATGAGTCTTTTCCAGTCACATGTCATACTAGTTAATGATTAACCAGCACGCTAAGTAAAAATAAGGGCTGTTGATTGCAAGAACGATATCTTACTAACGAGAAATAGCTTTTCTTTTAACTGAAATGGCCCAAAATTTGATTTCTCTGAACAATTCAACTTAAAATGAGAAAAAAACATCATTTTGACAACCACTCGTCATATAATTAGTTTTGACAAATGCGAGTATCTCGAGCGACGGGCTAAGCAAAATATCCACGCAATTCTAGAAAATAACAAAGGCATTCGCAGAAAGTCTGATTGTGTTGATTAGCTAGGTAAATTTACGGTATTTAACTGAAAGGAAGTTTTCTCGCAAAGAGGTGCGAAGATAACAAGACAAGTTAAGCGATTATTCTTGAAACGAACAAGTTCACAGCTAGAATAATCAATGACATCGCTAATTCGAAAATGTTTCGTTCTCGCTCTGAAGCAAACACGACAGTGAAAAGAAACAACATAGTAACAACTGGAGTAAACCAGTTTATTTAAGTCGACTGTGCATTTTAGGGGGCCCCTGACACTGAACAAAGTTCACTGAATCTAGTAAACACAAGAACAGTACACTGAACAGCAGACGAAAAAAAATGCCGGTAGAACTGAACATCGTCGTAACTAAACATTTTGATTACTTAGCGATATGTGAAAGAGAAATACCAACATTAACTGAATAAAACATGATTGTTCAACACTTACTGAGACCTTTAAGTTGTCTTCCTGTCAGGTCCATTCGCTCCTCAGCAAAGTCACAAGCGATACCTTTCCATCGATCACCTGAATCGCTCATCCACTGACCGCGCGCACATCGCAAAGACGGCCTGAAAGTCAAAGTCCTCATCCTGTCACTAAAACAACAATAATAAACAAAATAATAGTGACATGTTGTCGCCGAAACGTCATGTTTTAATCTCGCTCCTTTCTTTTTATTTTGAAATAATGGCAACCACCTGACACAAGGTACCCCATGCACCGAAGGTCCCTTATGTAGGGGGGATGACTTTTGCACTCAGTACGATAACTTGTCGCTCACGACAAGACAGTGAGGGAGGTGAACTGTCGACCCCTAAGCCGAATATTAAGACAGCCCCTTTCGCCACTAGCGCTCACATCCAACTTCAAGACATAACGTACATCCATATATAACATGGACAGGTGTCTTCCACGTGGTACGTGTTGAGGTTTGCATTTCAGGAGCATTCGTACTGCTAAAACTCATATAACGAATAGATAAATACCTCGTTGTTTATTTCAACAAAATGATCAGGCAATGATCAAAAATATGAAAAGCTAGGGGGAAAAAACACACTTGTGATTAGTCTATAAAGTCACTTAACGACAAGGGAATCTTTTCACTATATTAATTTTGTTTAAAAAAAAAACGCTCAATGTTTGTGATTGTTCATTCTACCCAAGCCTTGGCATCCGTACAGATCGACGTTGTAGTTCATTTTTTTTTTTATCTCAGTTAACCCTTTAACCTCTAATATCAGAGACAAAATTCTCCTATCTTGTCCCGTTACTTTTCTTATAAAAGTACTGTGGAGAAGTTATTAAAATATCAAGAAAATTCACCTTGGGCGATCATATCCTTAATTCTCATAACTTTATGGGTTGAATAAGCATGGATATTACAAGGAGAAATTTGATGCTGATCACTGTTAGGGCTTAAAAGGTTAAGGTGGTCTTTCACCCAAAGAGTTAATTTGTTTGGTAAAAGTTTCCGGCAAAGTTCTTTTCTATTACTTTATAGGGATTCACGCCCTGGCATCAAAAATGAGTCTTTTCCAGTCACATGTCATACTAGTTAATGATTAACCAGCACGCTAAGTAAAAATAAGGGCTGTTGATTGCAAGAACGATATCTTACTAACGAGAAATAGCTTTTCTTTTAACTGAAATGGCCCAAAATTTGATTTCTCTGAACAATTCAACTTAAAATGAGAAAAAAACATCATTTTGACAACCACTCGTCATATAATTAGTTTTGACAAATGCGAGTATCTCGAGCGACGGGCTAAGCAAAATATCCACGCAATTCTAGAAAATAACAAAGGCATTCGCAGAAAGTCTGATTGTGTTGATTAGCTAGGTAAATTTACGGTATTTAACTGAAAGGAAGTTTTCTCGCAAAGAGGTGCGAAGATAACAAGACAAGTTAAGCGATTATTCTTGAAACGAACAAGTTCACAGCTAGAATAATCAATGACATCGCTAATTCGAAAATGTTTCGTTCTCGCTCTGAAGCAAACACGACAGTGAAAAGAAACAACATAGTAACAACTGGAGTAAACCAGTTTATTTAAGTCGACTGTGCATTTTAGGGGGCCCCTGACACTGAACAAAGTTCACTGAATCTAGTAAACACAAGAACAGTACACTGAACAGCAGACGAAAAAAAATGCCGGTAGAACTGAACATCGTCGTAACTAAACATTTTGATTACTTAGCGATATGTGAAAGAGAAATACCAACATTAACTGAATAAAACATGATTGTTCAACACTTACTGAGACCTTTAAGTTGTCTTCCTGTCAGGTCCATTCGCTCCTCAGCAAAGTCACAAGCGATACCTTTCCATCGATCACCTGAATCGCTCATCCACTGACCGCGCGCACATCGCAAAGACGGCCTGAAAGTCAAAGTCCTCATCCTGTCACTAAAACAACAATAATAAACAAAATAATAGTGACATGTTGTCGCCGAAACGTCATGTTTTAATCTCGCTCCTTTCTTTTTATTTTGAAATAATGGCAACCACCTGACACAAGGTACCCCATGCACCGAAGGTCCCTTATGTAGGGGGGATGACTTTTGCACTCAGTACGATAACTTGTCGCTCACGACAAGACAGTGAGGGAGGTGAACTGTCGACCCCTAAGCCGAATATTAAGACAGCCCCTTTCGCCACTAGCGCTCACATCCAACTTCAAGACATAACGTACATCCATATATAACATGGACAGGTGTCTTCCACGTGGTACGTGTTGAGGTTTGCATTTCAGGAGCATGCGTACTGCTAAAACTCATATAACGAATAGATAAATACCTCGTTGTTTATTTCAACAAAATGATCAGGCAATGATCAAAAATATGAAAAGCTAGGGGGAAAAAACACACTTGTGATTAGTCTATAAAGTCACTTAACGACAAGGGAATCTTTTCACTATATTAATTTTGTTTAAAAAAAAAACGCTCAATGTTTGTGATTGTTCATTCTACCCAAGCCTTGGCATCCGTACAGATCGACGTTGTAGTTCATTTTTTTTTTTATCTCAGTTAACCCTTTAACCTCTAATATCAGAGACAAAATTCTCCTATCTTGTCCCGTTACTTTTCTTATAAAAGTACTGTGGAGAAGTTATTAAAATATCAAGAAAATTCACCTTGGGCGATCATATCCTTAATTCTCATAACTTTATGGGTTGAATAAGCATGGATATTACAAGGAGAAATTTGATGCTGATCACTGTTAGGGCTTAAAAGGTTAAGGTGGTCTTTCACCCAAAGAGTTAATTTGTTTGGTAAAAGTTTCCGGCAAAGTTCTTTTCTATTACTTTATAGGGATTCACGCCCTGGCATCAAAAATGAGTCTTTTCCAGTCACATGTCATACTAGTTAATGATTAACCAGCACGCTAAGTAAAAATAAGGGCTGTTGATTGCAAGAACGATATCTTACTAACGAGAAATAGCTTTTCTTTTAACTGAAATGGCCCAAAATTTGATTTCTCTGAACAATTCAACTTAAAATGAGAAAAAAACATCATTTTGACAACCACTCGTCATATAATTAGTTTTGACAAATGCGAGTATCTCGAGCGACGGGCTAAGCAAAATATCCACGCAATTCTAGAAAATAACAAAGGCATTCGCAGAAAGTCTGATTGTGTTGATTAGCTAGGTAAATTTACGGTATTTAACTGAAAGGAAGTTTTCTCGCAAAGAGGTGCGAAGATAACAAGACAAGTTAAGCGATTATTCTTGAAACGAACAAGTTCACAGCTAGAATAATCAATGACATCGCTAATTCGAAAATGTTTCGTTCTCGCTCTGAAGCAAACACGACAGTGAAAAGAAACAACATAGTAACAACTGGAGTAAACCAGTTTATTTAAGTCGACTGTGCATTTTAGGGGGCCCCTGACACTGAACAAAGTTCACTGAATCTAGTAAACACAAGAACAGTACACTGAACAGCAGACGAAAAAAAATGCCGGTAGAACTGAACATCGTCGTAACTAAACATTTTGATTACTTAGCGATATGTGAAAGAGAAATACCAACATTAACTGAATAAAACATGATTGTTCAACACTTACTGAGACCTTTAAGTTGTCTTCCTGTCAGGTCCATTCGCTCCTCAGCAAAGTCACAAGCGATACCTTTCCATCGATCACCTGAATCGCTCATCCACTGACCGCGCGCACATCGCAAAGACGGCCTGAAAGTCAAAGTCCTCATCCTGTCACTAAAACAACAATAATAAACAAAATAATAGTGACATGTTGTCGCCGAAACGTCATGTTTTAATCTCGCTCCTTTCTTTTTATTTTGAAATAATGGCAACCACCTGACACAAGGTACCCCATGCACCGAAGGTCCCTTATGTAGGGGGGATGACTTTTGCACTCAGTACGATAACTTGTCGCTCACGACAAGACAGTGAGGGAGGTGAACTGTCGACCCCTAAGCCGAATATTAAGACAGCCCCTTTCGCCACTAGCGCTCACATCCAACTTCAAGACATAACGTACATCCATATATAACATGGACAGGTGTCTTCCACGTGGTACGTGTTGAGGTTTGCATTTCAGGAGCATGCGTACTGCTAAAACTCATATAACGAATAGATAAATACCTCGTTGTTTATTTCAACAAAATGATCAGGCAATGATCAAAAATATGAAAAGCTAGGGGGAAAAAACACACTTGTGATTAGTCTATAAAGTCACTTAACGACAAGGGAATCTTTTCACTATATTAATTTTGTTTAAAAAAAAAACGCTCAATGTTTGTGATTGTTCATTCTACCCAAGCCTTGGCATCCGTACAGATCGACGTTGTAGTTCATTTTTTTTTTTATCTCAGTTAACCCTTTAACCTCTAATATCAGAGACAAAATTCTCCTATCTTGTCCCGTTACTTTTCTTATAAAAGTACTGTGGAGAAGTTATTAAAATATCAAGAAAATTCACCTTGGGCGATCATATCCTTAATTCTCATAACTTTATGGGTTGAATAAGCATGGATATTACAAGGAGAAATTTGATGCTGATCACTGTTAGGGCTTAAAAGGTTAAGGTGGTCTTTCACCCAAAGAGTTAATTTGTTTGGTAAAAGTTTCCGGCAAAGTTCTTTTCTATTACTTTATAGGGATTCACGCCCTGGCATCAAAAATGAGTCTTTTCCAGTCACATGTCATACTAGTTAATGATTAACCAGCACGCTAAGTAAAAATAAGGGCTGTTGATTGCAAGAACGATATCTTACTAACGAGAAATAGCTTTTCTTTTAACTGAAATGGCCCAAAATTTGATTTCTCTGAACAATTCAACTTAAAATGAGAAAAAAACATCATTTTGACAACCACTCGTCATATAATTAGTTTTGACAAATGCGAGTATCTCGAGCGACGGGCTAAGCAAAATATCCACGCAATTCTAGAAAATAACAAAGGCATTCGCAGAAAGTCTGATTGTGTTGATTAGCTAGGTAAATTTACGGTATTTAACTGAAAGGAAGTTTTCTCGCAAAGAGGTGCGAAGATAACAAGACAAGTTAAGCGATTATTCTTGAAACGAACAAGTTCACAGCTAGAATAATCAATGACATCGCTAATTCGAAAATGTTTCGTTCTCGCTCTGAAGCAAACACGACAGTGAAAAGAAACAACATAGTAACAACTGGAGTAAACCAGTTTATTTAAGTCGACTGTGCATTTTAGGGGGCCCCTGACACTGAACAAAGTTCACTGAATCTAGTAAACACAAGAACAGTACACTGAACAGCAGACGAAAAAAAATGCCGGTAGAACTGAACATCGTCGTAACTAAACATTTTGATTACTTAGCGATATGTGAAAGAGAAATACCAACATTAACTGAATAAAACATGATTGTTCAACACTTACTGAGACCTTTAAGTTGTCTTCCTGTCAGGTCCATTCGCTCCTCAGCAAAGTCACAAGCGATACCTTTCCATCGATCACCTGAATCGCTCATCCACTGACCGCGCGCACATCGCAAAGACGGCCTGAAAGTCAAAGTCCTCATCCTGTCACTAAAACAACAATAATAAACAAAATAATAGTGACATGTTGTCGCCGAAACGTCATGTTTTAATCTCGCTCCTTTCTTTTTATTTTGAAATAATGGCAACCACCTGACACAAGGTACCCCATGCACCGAAGGTCCCTTATGTAGGGGGGATGACTTTTGCACTCAGTACGATAACTTGTCGCTCACGACAAGACAGTGAGGGAGGTGAACTGTCGACCCCTAAGCCGAATATTAAGACAGCCCCTTTCGCCACTAGCGCTCACATCCAACTTCAAGACATAACGTACATCCATATATAACATGGACAGGTGTCTTCCACGTGGTACGTGTTGAGGTTTGCATTTCAGGAGCATGCGTACTGCTAAAACTCATATAACGAATAGATAAATACCTCGTTGTTTATTTCAACAAAATGATCAGGCAATGATCAAAAATATGAAAAGCTAGGGGGAAAAAACACACTTGTGATTAGTCTATAAAGTCACTTAACGACAAGGGAATCTTTTCACTATATTAATTTTGTTTAAAAAAAAAACGCTCAATGTTTGTGATTGTTCATTCTACCCAAGCCTTGGCATCCGTACAGATCGACGTTGTAGTTCATTTTTTTTTTTATCTCAGTTAACCCTTTAACCTCTAATATCAGAGACAAAATTCTCCTATCTTGTCCCGTTACTTTTCTTATAAAAGTACTGTGGAGAAGTTATTAAAATATCAAGAAAATTCACCTTGGGCGATCATATCCTTAATTCTCATAACTTTATGGGTTGAATAAGCATGGATATTACAAGGAGAAATTTGATGCTGATCACTGTTAGGGCTTAAAAGGTTAAGGTGGTCTTTCACCCAAAGAGTTAATTTGTTTGGTAAAAGTTTCCGGCAAAGTTCTTTTCTATTACTTTATAGGGATTCACGCCCTGGCATCAAAAATGAGTCTTTTCCAGTCACATGTCATACTAGTTAATGATTAACCAGCACGCTAAGTAAAAATAAGGGCTGTTGATTGCAAGAACGATATCTTACTAACGAGAAATAGCTTTTCTTTTAACTGAAATGGCCCAAAATTTGATTTCTCTGAACAATTCAACTTAAAATGAGAAAAAAACATCATTTTGACAACCACTCGTCATATAATTAGTTTTGACAAATGCGAGTATCTCGAGCGACGGGCTAAGCAAAATATCCACGCAATTCTAGAAAATAACAAAGGCATTCGCAGAAAGTCTGATTGTGTTGATTAGCTAGGTAAATTTACGGTATTTAACTGAAAGGAAGTTTTCTCGCAAAGAGGTGCGAAGATAACAAGACAAGTTAAGCGATTATTCTTGAAACGAACAAGTTCACAGCTAGAATAATCAATGACATCGCTAATTCGAAAATGTTTCGTTCTCGCTCTGAAGCAAACACGACAGTGAAAAGAAACAACATAGTAACAACTGGAGTAAACCAGTTTATTTAAGTCGACTGTGCATTTTAGGGGGCCCCTGACACTGAACAAAGTTCACTGAATCTAGTAAACACAAGAACAGTACACTGAACAGCAGACGAAAAAAAATGCCGGTAGAACTGAACATCGTCGTAACTAAACATTTTGATTACTTAGCGATATGTGAAAGAGAAATACCAACATTAACTGAATAAAACATGATTGTTCAACACTTACTGAGACCTTTAAGTTGTCTTCCTGTCAGGTCCATTCGCTCCTCAGCAAAGTCACAAGCGATACCTTTCCATCGATCACCTGAATCGCTCATCCACTGACCGCGCGCACATCGCAAAGACGGCCTGAAAGTCAAAGTCCTCATCCTGTCACTAAAACAACAATAATAAACAAAATAATAGTGACATGTTGTCGCCGAAACGTCATGTTTTAATCTCGCTCCTTTCTTTTTATTTTGAAATAATGGCAACCACCTGACACAAGGTACCCCATGCACCGAAGGTCCCTTATGTAGGGGGGATGACTTTTGCACTCAGTACGATAACTTGTCGCTCACGACAAGACAGTGAGGGAGGTGAACTGTCGACCCCTAAGCCGAATATTAAGACAGCCCCTTTCGCCACTAGCGCTCACATCCAACTTCAAGACATAACGTACATCCATATATAACATGGACAGGTGTCTTCCACGTGGTACGTGTTGAGGTTTGCATTTCAGGAGCATGCGTACTGCTAAAACTCATATAACGAATAGATAAATACCTCGTTGTTTATTTCAACAAAATGATCAGGCAATGATCAAAAATATGAAAAGCTAGGGGGAAAAAACACACTTGTGATTAGTCTATAAAGTCACTTAACGACAAGGGAATCTTTTCACTATATTAATTTTGTTTAAAAAAAAAACGCTCAATGTTTGTGATTGTTCATTCTACCCAAGCCTTGGCATCCGTACAGATCGACGTTGTAGTTCATTTTTTTTTTTATCTCAGTTAACCCTTTAACCTCTAATATCAGAGACAAAATTCTCCTATCTTGTCCCGTTACTTTTCTTATAAAAGTACTGTGGAGAAGTTATTAAAATATCAAGAAAATTCACCTTGGGCGATCATATCCTTAATTCTCATAACTTTATGGGTTGAATAAGCATGGATATTACAAGGAGAAATTTGATGCTGATCACTGTTAGGGCTTAAAAGGTTAAGGTGGTCTTTCACCCAAAGAGTTAATTTGTTTGGTAAAAGTTTCCGGCAAAGTTCTTTTCTATTACTTTATAGGGATTCACGCCCTGGCATCAAAAATGAGTCTTTTCCAGTCACATGTCATACTAGTTAATGATTAACCAGCACGCTAAGTAAAAATAAGGGCTGTTGATTGCAAGAACGATATCTTACTAACGAGAAATAGCTTTTCTTTTAACTGAAATGGCCCAAAATTTGATTTCTCTGAACAATTCAACTTAAAATGAGAAAAAAACATCATTTTGACAACCACTCGTCATATAATTAGTTTTGACAAATGCGAGTATCTCGAGCGACGGGCTAAGCAAAATATCCACGCAATTCTAGAAAATAACAAAGGCATTCGCAGAAAGTCTGATTGTGTTGATTAGCTAGGTAAATTTACGGTATTTAACTGAAAGGAAGTTTTCTCGCAAAGAGGTGCGAAGATAACAAGACAAGTTAAGCGATTATTCTTGAAACGAACAAGTTCACAGCTAGAATAATCAATGACATCGCTAATTCGAAAATGTTTCGTTCTCGCTCTGAAGCAAACACGACAGTGAAAAGAAACAACATAGTAACAACTGGAGTAAACCAGTTTATTTAAGTCGACTGTGCATTTTAGGGGGCCCCTGACACTGAACAAAGTTCACTGAATCTAGTAAACACAAGAACAGTACACTGAACAGCAGACGAAAAAAAATGCCGGTAGAACTGAACATCGTCGTAACTAAACATTTTGATTACTTAGCGATATGTGAAAGAGAAATACCAACATTAACTGAATAAAACATGATTGTTCAACACTTACTGAGACCTTTAAGTTGTCTTCCTGTCAGGTCCATTCGCTCCTCAGCAAAGTCACAAGCGATACCTTTCCATCGATCACCTGAATCGCTCATCCACTGACCGCGCGCACATCGCAAAGACGGCCTGAAAGTCAAAGTCCTCATCCTGTCACTAAAACAACAATAATAAACAAAATAATAGTGACATGTTGTCGCCGAAACGTCATGTTTTAATCTCGCTCCTTTCTTTTTATTTTGAAATAATGGCAACCACCTGACACAAGGTACCCCATGCACCGAAGGTCCCTTATGTAGGGGGGATGACTTTTGCACTCAGTACGATAACTTGTCGCTCACGACAAGACAGTGAGGGAGGTGAACTGTCGACCCCTAAGCCGAATATTAAGACAGCCCCTTTCGCCACTAGCGCTCACATCCAACTTCAAGACATAACGTACATCCATATATAACATGGACAGGTGTCTTCCACGTGGTACGTGTTGAGGTTTGCATTTCAGGAGCATGCGTACTGCTAAAACTCATATAACGAATAGATAAATACCTCGTTGTTTATTTCAACAAAATGATCAGGCAATGATCAAAAATATGAAAAGCTAGGGGGAAAAAACACACTTGTGATTAGTCTATAAAGTCACTTAACGACAAGGGAATCTTTTCACTATATTAATTTTGTTTAAAAAAAAAACGCTCAATGTTTGTGATTGTTCATTCTACCCAAGCCTTGGCATCCGTACAGATCGACGTTGTAGTTCATTTTTTTTTTTATCTCAGTTAACCCTTTAACCTCTAATATCAGAGACAAAATTCTCCTATCTTGTCCCGTTACTTTTCTTATAAAAGTACTGTGGAGAAGTTATTAAAATATCAAGAAAATTCACCTTGGGCGATCATATCCTTAATTCTCATAACTTTATGGGTTGAATAAGCATGGATATTACAAGGAGAAATTTGATGCTGATCACTGTTAGGGCTTAAAAGGTTAAGGTGGTCTTTCACCCAAAGAGTTAATTTGTTTGGTAAAAGTTTCCGGCAAAGTTCTTTTCTATTACTTTATAGGGATTCACGCCCTGGCATCAAAAATGAGTCTTTTCCAGTCACATGTCATACTAGTTAATGATTAACCAGCACGCTAAGTAAAAATAAGGGCTGTTGATTGCAAGAACGATATCTTACTAACGAGAAATAGCTTTTCTTTTAACTGAAATGGCCCAAAATTTGATTTCTCTGAACAATTCAACTTAAAATGAGAAAAAAACATCATTTTGACAACCACTCGTCATATAATTAGTTTTGACAAATGCGAGTATCTCGAGCGACGGGCTAAGCAAAATATCCACGCAATTCTAGAAAATAACAAAGGCATTCGCAGAAAGTCTGATTGTGTTGATTAGCTAGGTAAATTTACGGTATTTAACTGAAAGGAAGTTTTCTCGCAAAGAGGTGCGAAGATAACAAGACAAGTTAAGCGATTATTCTTGAAACGAACAAGTTCACAGCTAGAATAATCAATGACATCGCTAATTCGAAAATGTTTCGTTCTCGCTCTGAAGCAAACACGACAGTGAAAAGAAACAACATAGTAACAACTGGAGTAAACCAGTTTATTTAAGTCGACTGTGCATTTTAGGGGGCCCCTGACACTGAACAAAGTTCACTGAATCTAGTAAACACAAGAACAGTACACTGAACAGCAGACGAAAAAAAATGCCGGTAGAACTGAACATCGTCGTAACTAAACATTTTGATTACTTAGCGATATGTGAAAGAGAAATACCAACATTAACTGAATAAAACATGATTGTTCAACACTTACTGAGACCTTTAAGTTGTCTTCCTGTCAGGTCCATTCGCTCCTCAGCAAAGTCACAAGCGATACCTTTCCATCGATCACCTGAATCGCTCATCCACTGACCGCGCGCACATCGCAAAGACGGCCTGAAAGTCAAAGTCCTCATCCTGTCACTAAAACAACAATAATAAACAAAATAATAGTGACATGTTGTCGCCGAAACGTCATGTTTTAATCTCGCTCCTTTCTTTTTATTTTGAAATAATGGCAACCACCTGACACAAGGTACCCCATGCACCGAAGGTCCCTTATGTAGGGGGGATGACTTTTGCAC
>NW_028146113.1:0-14561 GCF_977016875.1 Pavona decussata
TAACAGAAAAATAAATTTAAAAAAAAAAAAAAAAAAAAGAAAACACACCCAAATTAATGATGGTGACGACGACGTGATGACAATATGAGACTGGGTCGAACATTTCGAGCCAGTTCAAGACTGCAATCAATGTCTGCTTTTCTCAAAATAGATCAATCTTCTGTTGTCAGCTGCATGATACACTTAAGCTGAACAACTCTAAAATATATCCCCAGTGCAGAATTTTTTGATTTGCTTTAGATCGGTTTCAATCAAACTCCCAGCCTAGCTTAAAACATTCAACTTGCCAGCTGGGATTAAACTTAACCCTCTGGTTGTCAAAATGCCTGAATCTGCAGTGAGTTTACTGCAATCAGTCACGATTCAGCCTCATTAGGGCCTAAGAGTGTTGAACATCCAATTTCTCCTTGTAATTTCAAAGACTATTCAACCCCCCAGGTCATGAGAATTAAGATTTTTATCAGCCAAGGTGGATTTTTTTTCTGATCTTTTAAACAACCAACACTCCCTAACCACAGTGTGGGGGCAATTAAGAGAGGAGAATTGGTTCTTTGATTCAATTTATCAGTGGACATATATGTATTCGAGACTTAAAATGGTCATGAGGTTCCATCGGTGGGCACAATTAATTTAGAACTTATTAATAATTATAATAATAATCAACCCTAACACTCATGAATGCAGTTCATTAAGAACTTTCAAACTTTTTAAACTGACTACTGAACTCAACTAACCTTCCAGTCCAGTTGATCATGCAAGCAGTGGGTCCATCTCACCCAGAAGGCACGTAGCCCTGGTGGCCTGCTTCTCGCGGCATGAATGCACCCCAGTCAGTCAGTGCTGAGTTGACGGCTTGACAGAAATAAATCCTTGTCAGAGGCTGACATCTGTCAGGCTGCAGACAGTCACAAGCAAAGCAAAACATCAAATCTGATTCTCATTAATGACTTTTTATAAGTGTGACACTGAGACTTTGGAGCAATACAAATTCAGATGGCTTTGCAAATAACAGAAAAATAAATTTAAAAAAAAAAAAAAAAAAAAGAAAACACACCCAAATTAATGATGGTGACGACGACGTGATGACAATATGAGACTGGGTCGAACATTTCGAGCCAGTTCAAGACTGCAATCAATGTCTGCTTTTCTCAAAATAGATCAATCTTCTGTTGTCAGCTGCATGATACACTTAAGCTGAACAACTCTAAAATATATCCCCAGTGCAGAATTTTTTGATTTGCTTTAGATCGGTTTCAATCAAACTCCCAGCCTAGCTTAAAACATTCAACTTGCCAGCTGGGATTAAACTTAACCCTCTGGTTGTCAAAATGCCTGAATCTGCAGTGAGTTTACTGCAATCAGTCACGATTCAGCCTCATTAGGGCCTAAGAGTGTTGAACATCCAATTTCTCCTTGTAATTTCAAAGACTATTCAACCCCCCAGGTCATGAGAATTAAGATTTTTATCAGCCAAGGTGGATTTTTTTTCTGATCTTTTAAACAACCAACACTCCCTAACCACAGTGTGGGGGCAATTAAGAGAGGAGAATTGGTTCTTTGATTCAATTTATCAGTGGACATATATGTATTCGAGACTTAAAATGGTCATGAGGTTCCATCGGTGGGCACAATTAATTTAGAACTTATTAATAATTATAATAATAATCAACCCTAACACTCATGAATGCAGTTCATTAAGAACTTTCAAACTTTTTAAACTGACTACTGAACTCAACTAACCTTCCAGTCCAGTTGATCATGCAAGCAGTGGGTCCATCTCACCCAGAAGGCACGTAGCCCTGGTGGCCTGCTTCTCGCGGCATGAATGCACCCCAGTCAGTCAGTGCTGAGTTGACGGCTTGACAGAAATAAATCCTTGTCAGAGGCTGACATCTGTCAGGCTGCAGACAGTCACAAGCAAAGCAAAACATCAAATCTGATTCTCATTAATGACTTTTTATAAGTGTGACACTGAGACTTTGGAGCAATACAAATTCAGATGGCTTTGCAAATAACAGAAAAATAAATTTAAAAAAAAAAAAAAAAAAAAGAAAACACACCCAAATTAATGATGGTGACGACGACGTGATGACAATATGAGACTGGGTCGAACATTTCGAGCCAGTTCAAGACTGCAATCAATGTCTGCTTTTCTCAAAATAGATCAATCTTCTGTTGTCAGCTGCATGATACACTTAAGCTGAACAACTCTAAAATATATCCCCAGTGCAGAATTTTTTGATTTGCTTTAGATCGGTTTCAATCAAACTCCCAGCCTAGCTTAAAACATTCAACTTGCCAGCTGGGATTAAACTTAACCCTCTGGTTGTCAAAATGCCTGAATCTGCAGTGAGTTTACTGCAATCAGTCACGATTCAGCCTCATTAGGGCCTAAGAGTGTTGAACATCCAATTTCTCCTTGTAATTTCAAAGACTATTCAACCCCCCAGGTCATGAGAATTAAGATTTTTATCAGCCAAGGTGGATTTTTTTTCTGATCTTTTAAACAACCAACACTCCCTAACCACAGTGTGGGGGCAATTAAGAGAGGAGAATTGGTTCTTTGATTCAATTTATCAGTGGACATATATGTATTCGAGACTTAAAATGGTCATGAGGTTCCATCGGTGGGCACAATTAATTTAGAACTTATTAATAATTATAATAATAATCAACCCTAACACTCATGAATGCAGTTCATTAAGAACTTTCAAACTTTTTAAACTGACTACTGAACTCAACTAACCTTCCAGTCCAGTTGATCATGCAAGCAGTGGGTCCCTCACCCAGAAGGCACGTAGCCCTGGTGGCCTGCTTCTCGCGGCATGAATGCACCCCAGTCAGTCAGTGCTGAGTTGACGGCTTGACAGAAATAAATCCTTGTCAGAGGCTGACATCTGTCAGGCTGCAGACAGTCACAAGCAAAGCAAAACATCAAATCTGATTCTCATTAATGACTTTTTATAAGTGTGACACTGAGACTTTGGAGCAATACAAATTCAGATGGCTTTGCAAATAACAGAAAAATAAATTTAAAAAAAAAAAAAAAAAAAGAAAACACACCCAAATTAATGATGGTGACGACGACGTGATGACAATATGAGACTGGGTCGAACATTTCGAGCCAGTTCAAGACTGCAATCAATGTCTGCTTTTCTCAAAATAGATCAATCTTCTGTTGTCAGCTGCATGATACACTTAAGCTGAACAACTCTAAAATATATCCCCAGTGCAGAATTTTTTGATTTGCTTTAGATCGGTTTCAATCAAACTCCCAGCCTAGCTTAAAACATTCAACTTGCCAGCTGGGATTAAACTTAACCCTCTGGTTGTCAAAATGCCTGAATCTGCAGTGAGTTTACTGCAATCAGTCACGATTCAGCCTCATTAGGGCCTAAGAGTGTTGAACATCCAATTTCTCCTTGTAATTTCAAAGACTATTCAACCCCCCCAGGTCATGAGAATTAAGATTTTTATCAGCCAAGGTGGATTTTTTTTCTGATCTTTTAAACAACCAACACTCCCTAACCACAGTGTGGGGGCAATTAAGAGAGGAGAATTGGTTCTTTGATTCAATTTATCAGTGGACATATATGTATTCGAGACTTAAAATGGTCATGAGGTTCCATCGGTGGGCACAATTAATTTAGAACTTATTAATAATTATAATAATAATCAACCCTAACACTCATGAATGCAGTTCATTAAGAACTTTCAAACTTTTTAAACTGACTACTGAACTCAACTAACCTTCCAGTCCAGTTGATCATGCAAGCAGTGGGTCCATCTCACCCAGAAGGCACGTAGCCCTGGTGGCCTGCTTCTCGCGGCATGAATGCACCCCAGTCAGTCAGTGCTGAGTTGACGGCTTGACAGAAATAAATCCTTGTCAGAGGCTGACATCTGTCAGGCTGCAGACAGTCACAAGCAAAGCAAAACATCAAATCTGATTCTCATTAATGACTTTTTATAAGTGTGACACTGAGACTTTGGAGCAATACAAATTCAGATGGCTTTGCAAATAACAGAAAAATAAATTTAAAAAAAAAAAAAAAAAAAAAGAAAACACACCCAAATTAATGATGGTGACGACGACGTGATGACAATATGAGACTGGGTCGAACATTTCGAGCCAGTTCAAGACTGCAATCAATGTCTGCTTTTCTCAAAATAGATCAATCTTCTGTTGTCAGCTGCATGATACACTTAAGCTGAACAACTCTAAAATATATCCCCAGTGCAGAATTTTTTGATTTGCTTTAGATCGGTTTCAATCAAACTCCCAGCCTAGCTTAAAACATTCAACTTGCCAGCTGGGATTAAACTTAACCCTCTGGTTGTCAAAATGCCTGAATCTGCAGTGAGTTTACTGCAATCAGTCACGATTCAGCCTCATTAGGGCCTAAGAGTGTTGAACATCCAATTTCTCCTTGTAATTTCAAAGACTATTCAACCCCCCAGGTCATGAGAATTAAGATTTTTATCAGCCAAGGTGGATTTTTTTTCTGATCTTTTAAACAACCAACACTCCCTAACCACAGTGTGGGGGCAATTAAGAGAGGAGAATTGGTTCTTTGATTCAATTTATCAGTGGACATATATGTATTCGAGACTTAAAATGGTCATGAGGTTCCATCGGTGGGCACAATTAATTTAGAACTTATTAATAATTATAATAATAATCAACCCTAACACTCATGAATGCAGTTCATTAAGAACTTTCAAACTTTTTAAACTGACTACTGAACTCAACTAACCTTCCAGTCCAGTTGATCATGCAAGCAGTGGGTCCATCTCACCCAGAAGGCACGTAGCCCTGGTGGCCTGCTTCTCGCGGCATGAATGCACCCCAGTCAGTCAGTGCTGAGTTGACGGCTTGACAGAAATAAATCCTTGTCAGAGGCTGACATCTGTCAGGCTGCAGACAGTCACAAGCAAAGCAAAACATCAAATCTGATTCTCATTAATGACTTTTTATAAGTGTGACACTGAGACTTTGGAGCAATACAAATTCAGATGGCTTTACAAATAACAGAAAAATAAATTTAAAAAAAAAAAAAAAAAAAAGAAAACACACCCAAATTAATGATGGTGACGACGACGTGATGACAATATGAGACTGGGTCGAACATTTCGAGCCAGTTCAAGACTGCAATCAATGTCTGCTTTTCTCAAAATAGATCAATCTTCTGTTGTCAGCTGCATGATACACTTAAGCTGAACAACTCTAAAATATATCCCCAGTGCAGAATTTTTTGATTTGCTTTAGATCGGTTTCAATCAAACTCCCAGCCTAGCTTAAAACATTCAACTTGCCAGCTGGGATTAAACTTAACCCTCTGGTTGTCAAAATGCCTGAATCTGCAGTGAGTTTACTGCAATCAGTCACGATTCAGCCTCATTAGGGCCTAAGAGTGTTGAACATCCAATTTCTCCTTGTAATTTCAAAGACTATTCAACCCCCCAGGTCATGAGAATTAAGATTTTTATCAGCCAAGGTGGATTTTTTTTCTGATCTTTTAAACAACCAACACTCCCTAACCACAGTGTGGGGGCAATTAAGAGAGGAGAATTGGTTCTTTGATTCAATTTATCAGTGGACATATATGTATTCGAGACTTAAAATGGTCATGAGGTTCCATCGGTGGGCACAATTAATTTAGAACTTATTAATAATTATAATAATAATCAACCCTAACACTCATGAATGCAGTTCATTAAGAACTTTCAAACTTTTTAAACTGACTACTGAACTCAACTAACCTTCCAGTCCAGTTGATCATGCAAGCAGTGGGTCCATCTCACCCAGAAGGCACGTAGCCCTGGTGGCCTGCTTCTCGCGGCATGAATGCACCCCAGTCAGTCAGTGCTGAGTTGACGGCTTGACAGAAATAAATCCTTGTCAGAGGCTGACATCTGTCAGGCTGCAGACAGTCACAAGCAAAGCAAAACATCAAATCTGATTCTCATTAATGACTTTTTATAAGTGTGACACTGAGACTTTGGAGCAATACAAATTCAGATGGCTTTGCAAATAACAGAAAAATAAATTTAAAAAAAAAAAAAAAAAAAGAAAACACACCCAAATTAATGATGGTGACGACGACGTGATGACAATATGAGACTGGGTCGAACATTTCGAGCCAGTTCAAGACTGCAATCAATGTCTGCTTTTCTCAAAATAGATCAATCTTCTGTTGTCAGCTGCATGATACACTTAAGCTGAACAACTCTAAAATATATCCCCAGTGCAGAATTTTTTGATTTGCTTTAGATCGGTTTCAATCAAACTCCCAGCCTAGCTTAAAACATTCAACTTGCCAGCTGGGATTAAACTTAACCCTCTGGTTGTCAAAATGCCTGAATCTGCAGTGAGTTTACTGCAATCAGTCACGATTCAGCCTCATTAGGGCCTAAGAGTGTTGAACATCCAATTTCTCCTTGTAATTTCAAAGACTATTCAACCCCCCAGGTCATGAGAATTAAGATTTTTATCAGCCAAGGTGGATTTTTTTTCTGATCTTTTAAACAACCAACACTCCCTAACCACAGTGTGGGGGCAATTAAGAGAGGAGAATTGGTTCTTTGATTCAATTTATCAGTGGACATATATGTATTCGAGACTTAAAATGGTCATGAGGTTCCATCGGTGGGCACAATTAATTTAGAACTTATTAATAATTATAATAATAATCAACCCTAACACTCATGAATGCAGTTCATTAAGAACTTTCAAACTTTTTAAACTGACTACTGAACTCAACTAACCTTCCAGTCCAGTTGATCATGCAAGCAGTGGGTCCATCTCACCCAGAAGGCACGTAGCCCTGGTGGCCTGCTTCTCGCGGCATGAATGCACCCCAGTCAGTCAGTGCTGAGTTGACGGCTTGACAGAAATAAATCCTTGTCAGAGGCTGACATCTGTCAGGCTGCAGACAGTCACAAGCAAAGCAAAACATCAAATCTGATTCTCATTAATGACTTTTTATAAGTGTGACACTGAGACTTTGGAGCAATACAAATTCAGATGGCTTTGCAAATAACAGAAAAATAAATTTAAAAAAAAAAAAAAAAAAAAGAAAACACACCCAAATTAATGATGGTGACGACGACGTGATGACAATATGAGACTGGGTCGAACATTTCGAGCCAGTTCAAGACTGCAATCAATGTCTGCTTTTCTCAAAATAGATCAATCTTCTGTTGTCAGCTGCATGATACACTTAAGCTGAACAACTCTAAAATATATCCCCAGTGCAGAATTTTTTGATTTGCTTTAGATCGGTTTCAATCAAACTCCCAGCCTAGCTTAAAACATTCAACTTGCCAGCTGGGATTAAACTTAACCCTCTGGTTGTCAAAATGCCTGAATCTGCAGTGAGTTTACTGCAATCAGTCACGATTCAGCCTCATTAGGGCCTAAGAGTGTTGAACATCCAATTTCTCCTTGTAATTTCAAAGACTATTCAACCCCCCAGGTCATGAGAATTAAGATTTTTATCAGCCAAGGTGGATTTTTTTTCTGATCTTTTAAACAACCAACACTCCCTAACCACAGTGTGGGGGCAATTAAGAGAGGAGAATTGGTTCTTTGATTCAATTTATCAGTGGACATATATGTATTCGAGACTTAAAATGGTCATGAGGTTCCATCGGTGGGCACAATTAATTTAGAACTTATTAATAATTATAATAATAATCAACCCTAACACTCATGAATGCAGTTCATTAAGAACTTTCAAACTTTTTAAACTGACTACTGAACTCAACTAACCTTCCAGTCCAGTTGATCATGCAAGCAGTGGGTCCATCTCACCCAGAAGGCACGTAGCCCTGGTGGCCTGCTTCTCGCGGCATGAATGCACCCCAGTCAGTCAGTGCTGAGTTGACGGCTTGACAGAAATAAATCCTTGTCAGAGGCTGACATCTGTCAGGCTGCAGACAGTCACAAGCAAAGCAAAACATCAAATCTGATTCTCATTAATGACTTTTTATAAGTGTGACACTGAGACTTTGGAGCAATACAAATTCAGATGGCTTTGCAAATAACAGAAAAATAAATTTAAAAAAAAAAAAAAAAAAAAGAAAACACACCCAAATTAATGATGGTGACGACGACGTGATGACAATATGAGACTGGGTCGAACATTTCGAGCCAGTTCAAGACTGCAATCAATGTCTGCTTTTCTCAAATAGATCAATCTTCTGTTGTCAGCTGCATGATACACTTAAGCTGAACAACTCTAAAATATATCCCCAGTGCAGAATTTTTTGATTTGCTTTAGATCGGTTTCAATCAAACTCCCAGCCTAGCTTAAAACATTCAACTTGCCAGCTGGGATTAAACTTAACCCTCTGGTTGTCAAAATGCCTGAATCTGCAGTGAGTTTACTGCAATCAGTCACGATTCAGCCTCATTAGGGCCTAAGAGTGTTGAACATCCAATTTCTCCTTGTAATTTCAAAGACTATTCAACCCCCCAGGTCATGAGAATTAAGATTTTTATCAGCCAAGGTGGATTTTTTTTCTGATCTTTTAAACAACCAACACTCCCTAACCACAGTGTGGGGGCAATTAAGAGAGGAGAATTGGTTCTTTGATTCAATTTATCAGTGGACATATATGTATTCGAGACTTAAAATGGTCATGAGGTTCCATCGGTGGGCACAATTAATTTAGAACTTATTAATAATTATAATAATAATCAACCCTAACACTCATGAATGCAGTTCATTAAGAACTTTCAAACTTTTTAAACTGACTACTGAACTCAACTAACCTTCCAGTCCAGTTGATCATGCAAGCAGTGGGTCCATCTCACCCAGAAGGCACGTAGCCCTGGTGGCCTGCTTCTCGCGGCATGAATGCACCCCAGTCAGTCAGTGCTGAGTTGACGGCTTGACAGAAATAAATCCTTGTCAGAGGCTGACATCTGTCAGGCTGCAGACAGTCACAAGCAAAGCAAAACATCAAATCTGATTCTCATTAATGACTTTTTATAAGTGTGACACTGAGACTTTGGAGCAATACAAATTCAGATGGCTTTGCAAATAACAGAAAAATAAATTTAAAAAAAAAAAAAAAAAAAAGAAAACACACCCAAATTAATGATGGTGACGACGACGTGATGACAATATGAGACTGGGTCGAACATTTCGAGCCAGTTCAAGACTGCAATCAATGTCTGCTTTTCTCAAAATAGATCAATCTTCTGTTGTCAGCTGCATGATACACTTAAGCTGAACAACTCTAAAATATATCCCCAGTGCAGAATTTTTTGATTTGCTTTAGATCGGTTTCAATCAAACTCCCAGCCTAGCTTAAAACATTCAACTTGCCAGCTGGGATTAAACTTAACCCTCTGGTTGTCAAAATGCCTGAATCTGCAGTGAGTTTACTGCAATCAGTCACGATTCAGCCTCATTAGGGCCTAAGAGTGTTGAACATCCAATTTCTCCTTGTAATTTCAAAGACTATTCAACCCCCCAGGTCATGAGAATTAAGATTTTTATCAGCCAAGGTGGATTTTTTTTCTGATCTTTTAAACAACCAACACTCCCTAACCACAGTGTGGGGGCAATTAAGAGAGGAGAATTGGTTCTTTGATTCAATTTATCAGTGGACATATATGTATTCGAGACTTAAAATGGTCATGAGGTTCCATCGGTGGGCACAATTAATTTAGAACTTATTAATAATTATAATAATAATCAACCCTAACACTCATGAATGCAGTTCATTAAGAACTTTCAAACTTTTTAAACTGACTACTGAACTCAACTAACCTTCCAGTCCAGTTGATCATGCAAGCAGTGGGTCCATCTCACCCAGAAGGCACGTAGCCCTGGTGGCCTGCTTCTCGCGGCATGAATGCACCCCAGTCAGTCAGTGCTGAGTTGACGGCTTGACAGAAATAAATCCTTGTCAGAGGCTGACATCTGTCAGGCTGCAGACAGTCACAAGCAAAGCAAAACATCAAATCTGATTCTCATTAATGACTTTTTATAAGTGTGACACTGAGACTTTGGAGCAATACAAATTCAGATGGCTTTGCAAATAACAGAAAAATAAATTTAAAAAAAAAAAAAAAAAAAAGAAAACACACCCAAATTAATGATGGTGACGACGACGTGATGACAATATGAGACTGGGTCGAACATTTCGAGCCAGTTCAAGACTGCAATCAATGTCTGCTTTTCTCAAAATAGATCAATCTTCTGTTGTCAGCTGCATGATACACTTAAGCTGAACAACTCTAAAATATATCCCCAGTGCAGAATTTTTTGATTTGCTTTAGATCGGTTTCAATCAAACTCCCAGCCTAGCTTAAAACATTCAACTTGCCAGCTGGGATTAAACTTAACCCTCTGGTTGTCAAAATGCCTGAATCTGCAGTGAGTTTACTGCAATCAGTCACGATTCAGCCTCATTAGGGCCTAAGAGTGTTGAACATCCAATTTCTCCTTGTAATTTCAAAGACTATTCAACCCCCCAGGTCATGAGAATTAAGATTTTTATCAGCCAAGGTGGATTTTTTTTCTGATCTTTTAAACAACCAACACTCCCTAACCACAGTGTGGGGGCAATTAAGAGAGGAGAATTGGTTCTTTGATTCAATTTATCAGTGGACATATATGTATTCGAGACTTAAAATGGTCATGAGGTTCCATCGGTGGGCACAATTAATTTAGAACTTATTAATAATTATAATAATAATCAACCCTAACACTCATGAATGCAGTTCATTAAGAACTTTCAAACTTTTTAAACTGACTACTGAACTCAACTAACCTTCCAGTCCAGTTGATCATGCAAGCAGTGGGTCCATCTCACCCAGAAGGCACGTAGCCCTGGTGGCCTGCTTCTCGCGGCATGAATGCACCCCAGTCAGTCAGTGCTGAGTTGACGGCTTGACAGAAATAAATCCTTGTCAGAGGCTGACATCTGTCAGGCTGCAGACAGTCACAAGCAAAGCAAAACATCAAATCTGATTCTCATTAATGACTTTTTATAAGTGTGACACTGAGACTTTGGAGCAATACAAATTCAGATGGCTTTGCAAATAACAGAAAAATAAATTTAAAAAAAAAAAAAAAAAAAAGAAAACACACCCAAATTAATGATGGTGACGACGACGTGATGACAATATGAGACTGGGTCGAACATTTCGAGCCAGTTCAAGACTGCAATCAATGTCTGCTTTTCTCAAAATAGATCAATCTTCTGTTGTCAGCTGCATGATACACTTAAGCTGAACAACTCTAAAATATATCCCCAGTGCAGAATTTTTTGATTTGCTTTAGATCGGTTTCAATCAAACTCCCAGCCTAGCTTAAAACATTCAACTTGCCAGCTGGGATTAAACTTAACCCTCTGGTTGTCAAAATGCCTGAATCTGCAGTGAGTTTACTGCAATCAGTCACGATTCAGCCTCATTAGGGCCTAAGAGTGTTGAACATCCAATTTCTCCTTGTAATTTCAAAGACTATTCAACCCCCCAGGTCATGAGAATTAAGATTTTTATCAGCCAAGGTGGATTTTTTTTCTGATCTTTTAAACAACCAACACTCCCTAACCACAGTGTGGGGGCAATTAAGAGAGGAGAATTGGTTCTTTGATTCAATTTATCAGTGGACAAATATGTATTCGAGACTTAAAATGGTCATGAGGTTCCATCGGTGGGCACAATTAATTTAGAACTTATTAATAATTATAATAATAATCAACCCTAACACTCATGAATGCAGTTCATTAAGAACTTTCAAACTTTTTAAACTGACTACTGAACTCAACTAACCTTCCAGTCCAGTTGATCATGCAAGCAGTGGGTCCATCTCACCCAGAAGGCACGTAGCCCTGGTGGCCTGCTTCTCGCGGCATGAATGCACCCCAGTCAGTCAGTGCTGAGTTGACGGCTTGACAGAAATAAATCCTTGTCAGAGGCTGACATCTGTCAGGCTGCAGACAGTCACAAGCAAAGCAAAACATCAAATCTGATTCTCATTAATGACTTTTTATAAGTGTGACACTGAGACTTTGGAGCAATACAAATTCAGATGGCTTTGCAAATAACAGAAAAATAAATTTAAAAAAAAAAAAAAAAAAAAGAAAACACACCCAAATTAATGATGGTGACGACGACGTGATGACAATATGAGACTGGGTCGAACATTTCGAGCCAGTTCAAGACTGCAATCAATGTCTGCTTTTCTCAAAATAGATCAATCTTCTGTTGTCAGCTGCATGATACACTTAAGCTGAACAACTCTAAAATATATCCCCAGTGCAGAATTTTTTGATTTGCTTTAGATCGGTTTCAATCAAACTCCCAGCCTAGCTTAAAACATTCAACTTGCCAGCTGGGATTAAACTTAACCCTCTGGTTGTCAAAATGCCTGAATCTGCAGTGAGTTTACTGCAATCAGTCACGATTCAGCCTCATTAGGGCCTAAGAGTGTTGAACATCCAATTTCTCCTTGTAATTTCAAAGACTATTCAACCCCCCAGGTCATGAGAATTAAGATTTTTATCAGCCAAGGTGGATTTTTTTTCTGATCTTTTAAACAACCAACACTCCCTAACCACAGTGTGGGGGCAATTAAGAGAGGAGAATTGGTTCTTTGATTCAATTTATCAGTGGACATATATGTATTCGAGACTTAAAATGGTCATGAGGTTCCATCGGTGGGCACAATTAATTTAGAACTTATTAATAATTATAATAATAATCAACCCTAACACTCATGAATGCAGTTCATTAAGAACTTTCAAACTTTTTAAACTGACTACTGAACTCAACTAACCTTCCAGTCCAGTTGATCATGCAAGCAGTGGGTCCATCTCACCCAGAAGGCACGTAGCCCTGGTGGCCTGCTTCTCGCGGCATGAATGCACCCCAGTCAGTCAGTGCTGAGTTGACGGCTTGACAGAAATAAATCCTTGTCAGAGGCTGACATCTGTCAGGCTGCAGACAGTCACAAGCAAAGCAAAACATCAAATCTGATTCTCATTAATGACTTTTTATAAGTGTGACACTGAGACTTTGGAGCAATACAAATTCAGATGGCTTTGCAAATAACAGAAAAATAAATTTAAAAAAAAAAAAAAAAAAAAGAAAACACACCCAAATTAATGATGGTGACGACGACGTGATGACAATATGAGACTGGGTCGAACATTTCGAGCCAGTTCAAGACTGCAATCAATGTCTGCTTTTCTCAAAATAGATCAATCTTCTGTTGTCAGCTGCATGATACACTTAAGCTGAACAACTCTAAAATATATCCCCAGTGCAGAATTTTTTGATTTGCTTTAGATCGGTTTCAATCAAACTCCCAGCCTAGCTTAAAACATTCAACTTGCCAGCTGGGATTAAACTTAACCCTCTGGTTGTCAAAATGCCTGAATCTGCAGTGAGTTTACTGCAATCAGTCACGATTCAGCCTCATTAGGGCCTAAGAGTGTTGAACATCCAATTTCTCCTTGTAATTTCAAAGACTATTCAACCCCCCAGGTCATGAGAATTAAGATTTTTATCAGCCAAGGTGGATTTTTTTTCTGATCTTTTAAACAACCAACACTCCCTAACCACAGTGTGGGGGCAATTAAGAGAGGAGAATTGGTTCTTTGATTCAATTTATCAGTGGACATATATGTATTCGAGACTTAAAATGGTCATGAGGTTCCATCGGTGGGCACAATTAATTTAGAACTTATTAATAATTATAATAATAATCAACCCTAACACTCATGAATGCAGTTCATTAAGAACTTTCAAACTTTTTAAACTGACTACTGAACTCAACTAACCTTCCAGTCCAGTTGATCATGCAAGCAGTGGGTCCATCTCACCCAGAAGGCACGTAGCCCTGGTGGCCTGCTTCTCGCGGCATGAATGCACCCCAGTCAGTCAGTGCTGAGTTGACGGCTTGACAGAAATAAATCCTTGTCAGAGGCTGACATCTGTCAGGCTGCAGACAGTCACAAGCAAAGCAAAACATCAAATCTGATTCTCATTAATGACTTTTTATAAGTGTGACACTGAGACTTTGGAGCAATACAAATTCAGATGGCTTTGCAAATAACAGAAAAATAAATTTAAAAAAAAAAAAAAAAAAAGAAAACACACCCAAATTAATGATGGTGACGACGACGTGATGACAATATGAGACTGGGTCGAACATTTCGAGCCAGTTCAAGACTGCAATCAATGTCTGCTTTTCTCAAAATAGATCAATCTTCTGTTGTCAGCTGCATGATACACTTAAGCTGAACAACTCTAAAATATATCCCCAGTGCAGAATTTTTTGATTTGCTTTAGATCGGTTTCAATCAAACTCCCAGCCTAGCTTAAAACATTCAACTTGCCAGCTGGGATTAAACTTAACCCTCTGGTTGTCAAAATGCCTGAATCTGCAGTGAGTTTACTGCAATCAGTCACGATTCAGCCTCATTAGGGCCTAAGAGTGTTGAACATCCAATTTCTCCTTGTAATTTCAAAGACTATTCAACCCCCCAGGTCATGAGAATTAAGATTTTTATCAGCCAAGGTGGATTTTTTT
>NW_028146114.1:0-11816 GCF_977016875.1 Pavona decussata
AACACTCATGAATGCAGTTCATTAAGAACTTTCAAACTATTTAAACTGACTACTGAACTCAACTAACCTTCCAGTCCAGTTGATCATGCAAGCAGTGGGTCCATCTCACCCAGAAGGCACGTAGCCCTGGTGGCCTGCTTCTCGCGGCATGAATGCACCCCAGTCAGTCAGTGCTGAGTTGACGGCTTGACAGAAATAAATCCTTGTCAGAGGCTGACATCTGTCAGGCTGCAGACAGTCACAAGCAAAGCAAAACATCAAATCTGATTCTCATTAATGACTTTTTATAAGTGTGACACTGAGACTTTGGAGCAATACAAATTGAAGATGGCTTTGCAAATAACAGAAAAATAAATTTTAAAAAAAAAAAGAAAAGAAAACACACCCAAATTAATGATGGTGACGACGACGTGATGGCAATATGAGACTGGGTCGAACATTTCGACCCAGTTCAAGACTGCAATCAATGTCTGCTTTTCTCAAAATAGATCAATCTTCTGTTGTCAGCTGCATGATACACTTAAGCTGAACAACTCTAAAATATATCCCCAGTGCAGAATTTTTTGATTTGCTTTAGATCGGTTTCAATCAAACTCCCAGCCTAGCTTAAAACATTCAACTTGCCAGCTGGGATTAAATTTAACCCTCTGGTTGTCAAAATGCCTGAATCTGCAGTGAGTTTACTGCAATCAGTCACGATTCAGCCTCATTAGGGCCTAAGAGTGTTGAACATCCAATTTCTCCTTGTAATTTCAAAGACTATTCAACCCCCCAGGTCATGAGAATTAAGATTTTTATCAGCCAAGGTGGATTTTTTTTCTGATCTTTTAAACAACCAACACTCCCTAACCACAGTGTGGGGGCAATTAAGAGAGGAGAATTGGTTCTTTGATTCAATTTATCAGTGGACATATATGTATTCGAGACTTCAAATGGCCATGAGGTTCCATTGGTGGGAACAATTAATTTAGAACTTATTAATAATTATAATAATAATCAACCCTAACACTCATGAATGCAGTTCATTAAGAACTTTCAAACTATTTAAACTGACTACTGAACTCAACTAACCTTCCAGTCCAGTTGATCATGCAAGCAGTGGGTCCATCTCACCCAGAAGGCACGTAGCCCTGGTGGCCTGCTTCTCGCGGCATGAATGCACCCCAGTCAGTCAGTGCTGAGTTGACGGCTTGACAGAAATAAATCCTTGTCAGAGGCTGACATCTGTCAGGCTGCAGACAGTCACAAGCAAAGCAAAACATCAAATCTGATTCTCATTAATGACTTTTTATAAGTGTGACACTGAGACTTTGGAGCAATACAAATTGAAGATGGCTTTGCAAATAACAGAAAAATAAATTTTAAAAAAAAAAAGAAAAGAAAACACACCCAAATTAATGATGGTGACGACGACGTGATGGCAATATGAGACTGGGTCGAACATTTCGACCCAGTTCAAGACTGCAATCAATGTCTGCTTTTCTCAAAATAGATCAATCTTCTGTTGTCAGCTGCATGATACACTTAAGCTGAACAACTCTAAAATATATCCCCAGTGCAGAATTTTTTGATTTGCTTTAGATCGGTTTCAATCAAACTCCCAGCCTAGCTTAAAACATTCAACTTGCCAGCTGGGATTAAATTTAACCCTCTGGTTGTCAAAATGCCTGAATCTGCAGTGAGTTTACTGCAATCAGTCACGATTCAGCCTCATTAGGGCCTAAGAGTGTTGAACATCCAATTTCTCCTTGTAATTTCAAAGACTATTCAACCCCCCAGGTCATGAGAATTAAGATTTTTATCAGCCAAGGTGGATTTTTTTTCTGATCTTTTAAACAACCAACACTCCCTAACCACAGTGTGGGGGCAATTAAGAGAGGAGAATTGGTTCTTTGATTCAATTTATCAGTGGACATATATGTATTCGAGACTTCAAATGGCCATGAGGTTCCATTGGTGGGAACAATTAATTTAGAACTTATTAATAATTATAATAATAATCAACCCTAACACTCATGAATGCAGTTCATTAAGAACTTTCAAACTATTTAAACTGACTACTGAACTCAACTAACCTTCCAGTCCAGTTGATCATGCAAGCAGTGGGTCCATCTCACCCAGAAGGCACGTAGCCCTGGTGGCCTGCTTCTCGCGGCATGAATGCACCCCAGTCAGTCAGTGCTGAGTTGACGGCTTGACAGAAATAAATCCTTGTCAGAGGCTGACATCTGTCAGGCTGCAGACAGTCACAAGCAAAGCAAAACATCAAATCTGATTCTCATTAATGACTTTTTATAAGTGTGACACTGAGACTTTGGAGCAATACAAATTGAAGATGGCTTTGCAAATAACAGAAAAATAAATTTTAAAAAAAAAAAGAAAAGAAAACACACCCAAATTAATGATGGTGACGACGACGTGATGGCAATATGAGACTGGGTCGAACATTTCGACCCAGTTCAAGACTGCAATCAATGTCTGCTTTTCTCAAAATAGATCAATCTTCTGTTGTCAGCTGCATGATACACTTAAGCTGAACAACTCTAAAATATATCCCCAGTGCAGAATTTTTTGATTTGCTTTAGATCGGTTTCAATCAAACTCCCAGCCTAGCTTAAAACATTCAACTTGCCAGCTGGGATTAAATTTAACCCTCTGGTTGTCAAAATGCCTGAATCTGCAGTGAGTTTACTGCAATCAGTCACGATTCAGCCTCATTAGGGCCTAAGAGTGTTGAACATCCAATTTCTCCTTGTAATTTCAAAGACTATTCAACCCCCCAGGTCATGAGAATTAAGATTTTTATCAGCCAAGGTGGATTTTTTTTCTGATCTTTTAAACAACCAACACTCCCTAACCACAGTGTGGGGGCAATTAAGAGAGGAGAATTGGTTCTTTGATTCAATTTATCAGTGGACATATATGTATTCGAGACTTCAAATGGCCATGAGGTTCCATTGGTGGGAACAATTAATTTAGAACTTATTAATAATTATAATAATAATCAACCCTAACACTCATGAATGCAGTTCATTAAGAACTTTCAAACTATTTAAACTGACTACTGAACTCAACTAACCTTCCAGTCCAGTTGATCATGCAAGCAGTGGGTCCATCTCACCCAGAAGGCACGTAGCCCTGGTGGCCTGCTTCTCGCGGCATGAATGCACCCCAGTCAGTCAGTGCTGAGTTGACGGCTTGACAGAAATAAATCCTTGTCAGAGGCTGACATCTGTCAGGCTGCAGACAGTCACAAGCAAAGCAAAACATCAAATCTGATTCTCATTAATGACTTTTTATAAGTGTGACACTGAGACTTTGGAGCAATACAAATTGAAGATGGCTTTGCAAATAACAGAAAAATAAATTTTAAAAAAAAAAAGAAAAGAAAACACACCCAAATTAATGATGGTGACGACGACGTGATGGCAATATGAGACTGGGTCGAACATTTCGACCCAGTTCAAGACTGCAATCAATGTCTGCTTTTCTCAAAATAGATCAATCTTCTGTTGTCAGCTGCATGATACACTTAAGCTGAACAACTCTAAAATATATCCCCAGTGCAGAATTTTTTGATTTGCTTTAGATCGGTTTCAATCAAACTCCCAGCCTAGCTTAAAACATTCAACTTGCCAGCTGGGATTAAATTTAACCCTCTGGTTGTCAAAATGCCTGAATCTGCAGTGAGTTTACTGCAATCAGTCACGATTCAGCCTCATTAGGGCCTAAGAGTGTTGAACATCCAATTTCTCCTTGTAATTTCAAAGACTATTCAACCCCCCAGGTCATGAGAATTAAGATTTTTATCAGCCAAGGTGGATTTTTTTTCTGATCTTTTAAACAACCAACACTCCCTAACCACAGTGTGGGGGCAATTAAGAGAGGAGAATTGGTTCTTTGATTCAATTTATCAGTGGACATATATGTATTCGAGACTTCAAATGGCCATGAGGTTCCATTGGTGGGAACAATTAATTTAGAACTTATTAATAATTATAATAATAATCAACCCTAACACTCATGAATGCAGTTCATTAAGAACTTTCAAACTATTTAAACTGACTACTGAACTCAACTAACCTTCCAGTCCAGTTGATCATGCAAGCAGTGGGTCCATCTCACCCAGAAGGCACGTAGCCCTGGTGGCCTGCTTCTCGCGGCATGAATGCACCCCAGTCAGTCAGTGCTGAGTTGACGGCTTGACAGAAATAAATCCTTGTCAGAGGCTGACATCTGTCAGGCTGCAGACAGTCACAAGCAAAGCAAAACATCAAATCTGATTCTCATTAATGACTTTTTATAAGTGTGACACTGAGACTTTGGAGCAATACAAATTGAAGATGGCTTTGCAAATAACAGAAAAATAAATTTTAAAAAAAAAAAGAAAAGAAAACACACCCAAATTAATGATGGTGACGACGACGTGATGGCAATATGAGACTGGGTCGAACATTTCGACCCAGTTCAAGACTGCAATCAATGTCTGCTTTTCTCAAAATAGATCAATCTTCTGTTGTCAGCTGCATGATACACTTAAGCTGAACAACTCTAAAATATATCCCCAGTGCAGAATTTTTTGATTTGCTTTAGATCGGTTTCAATCAAACTCCCAGCCTAGCTTAAAACATTCAACTTGCCAGCTGGGATTAAATTTAACCCTCTGGTTGTCAAAATGCCCGAATCTGCAGTGAGTTTACTGCAATCAGTCACGATTCAGCCTCATTAGGGCCTAAGAGTGTTGAACATCCAATTTCTCCTTGTAATTTCAAAGACTATTCAACCCCCCAGGTCATGAGAATTAAGATTTTTATCAGCCAAGGTGGATTTTTTTTCTGATCTTTTAAACAACCAACACTCCCTAACCACAGTGTGGGGGCAATTAAGAGAGGAGAATTGGTTCTTTGATTCAATTTATCAGTGGACATATATGTATTCGAGACTTCAAATGGCCATGAGGTTCCATTGGTGGGAACAATTAATTTAGAACTTATTAATAATTATAATAATAATCAACCCTAACACTCATGAATGCAGTTCATTAAGAACTTTCAAACTATTTAAACTGACTACTGAACTCAACTAACCTTCCAGTCCAGTTGATCATGCAAGCAGTGGGTCCATCTCACCCAGAAGGCACGTAGCCCTGGTGGCCTGCTTCTCGCGGCATGAATGCACCCCAGTCAGTCAGTGCTGAGTTGACGGCTTGACAGAAATAAATCCTTGTCAGAGGCTGACATCTGTCAGGCTGCAGACAGTCACAAGCAAAGCAAAACATCAAATCTGATTCTCATTAATGACTTTTTATAAGTGTGACACTGAGACTTTGGAGCAATACAAATTGAAGATGGCTTTGCAAATAACAGAAAAATAAATTTTAAAAAAAAAAAGAAAAGAAAACACACCCAAATTAATGATGGTGACGACGACGTGATGGCAATATGAGACTGGGTCGAACATTTCGACCCAGTTCAAGACTGCAATCAATGTCTGCTTTTCTCAAAATAGATCAATCTTCTGTTGTCAGCTGCATGATACACTTAAGCTGAACAACTCTAAAATATATCCCCAGTGCAGAATTTTTTGATTTGCTTTAGATCGGTTTCAATCAAACTCCCAGCCTAGCTTAAAACATTCAACTTGCCAGCTGGGATTAAATTTAACCCTCTGGTTGTCAAAATGCCTGAATCTGCAGTGAGTTTACTGCAATCAGTCACGATTCAGCCTCATTAGGGCCTAAGAGTGTTGAACATCCAATTTCTCCTTGTAATTTCAAAGACTATTCAACCCCCCAGGTCATGAGAATTAAGATTTTTATCAGCCAAGGTGGATTTTTTTTCTGATCTTTTAAACAACCAACACTCCCTAACCACAGTGTGGGGGCAATTAAGAGAGGAGAATTGGTTCTTTGATTCAATTTATCAGTGGACATATATGTATTCGAGACTTCAAATGGCCATGAGGTTCCATTGGTGGGAACAATTAATTTAGAACTTATTAATAATTATAATAATAATCAACCCTAACACTCATGAATGCAGTTCATTAAGAACTTTCAAACTATTTAAACTGACTACTGAACTCAACTAACCTTCCAGTCCAGTTGATCATGCAAGCAGTGGGTCCATCTCACCCAGAAGGCACGTAGCCCTGGTGGCCTGCTTCTCGCGGCATGAATGCACCCCAGTCAGTCAGTGCTGAGTTGACGGCTTGACAGAAATAAATCCTTGTCAGAGGCTGACATCTGTCAGGCTGCAGACAGTCACAAGCAAAGCAAAACATCAAATCTGATTCTCATTAATGACTTTTTATAAGTGTGACACTGAGACTTTGGAGCAATACAAATTGAAGATGGCTTTGCAAATAACAGAAAAATAAATTTTAAAAAAAAAAAGAAAAGAAAACACACCCAAATTAATGATGGTGACGACGACGTGATGGCAATATGAGACTGGGTCGAACATTTCGACCCAGTTCAAGACTGCAATCAATGTCTGCTTTTCTCAAAATAGATCAATCTTCTGTTGTCAGCTGCATGATACACTTAAGCTGAACAACTCTAAAATATATCCCCAGTGCAGAATTTTTTGATTTGCTTTAGATCGGTTTCAATCAAACTCCCAGCCTAGCTTAAAACATTCAACTTGCCAGCTGGGATTAAATTTAACCCTCTGGTTGTCAAAATGCCTGAATCTGCAGTGAGTTTACTGCAATCAGTCACGATTCAGCCTCATTAGGGCCTAAGAGTGTTGAACATCCAATTTCTCCTTGTAATTTCAAAGACTATTCAACCCCCCAGGTCATGAGAATTAAGATTTTTATCAGCCAAGGTGGATTTTTTTTCTGATCTTTTAAACAACCAACACTCCCTAACCACAGTGTGGGGGCAATTAAGAGAGGAGAATTGGTTCTTTGATTCAATTTATCAGTGGACATATATGTATTCGAGACTTCAAATGGCCATGAGGTTCCATTGGTGGGAACAATTAATTTAGAACTTATTAATAATTATAATAATAATCAACCCTAACACTCATGAATGCAGTTCATTAAGAACTTTCAAACTATTTAAACTGACTACTGAACTCAACTAACCTTCCAGTCCAGTTGATCATGCAAGCAGTGGGTCCATCTCACCCAGAAGGCACGTAGCCCTGGTGGCCTGCTTCTCGCGGCATGAATGCACCCCAGTCAGTCAGTGCTGAGTTGACGGCTTGACAGAAATAAATCCTTGTCAGAGGCTGACATCTGTCAGGCTGCAGACAGTCACAAGCAAAGCAAAACATCAAATCTGATTCTCATTAATGACTTTTTATAAGTGTGACACTGAGACTTTGGAGCAATACAAATTGAAGATGGCTTTGCAAATAACAGAAAAATAAATTTTAAAAAAAAAAAGAAAAGAAAACACACCCAAATTAATGATGGTGACGACGACGTGATGGCAATATGAGACTGGGTCGAACATTTCGACCCAGTTCAAGACTGCAATCAATGTCTGCTTTTCTCAAAATAGATCAATCTTCTGTTGTCAGCTGCATGATACACTTAAGCTGAACAACTCTAAAATATATCCCCAGTGCAGAATTTTTTGATTTGCTTTAGATCGGTTTCAATCAAACTCCCAGCCTAGCTTAAAACATTCAACTTGCCAGCTGGGATTAAATTTAACCCTCTGGTTGTCAAAATGCCTGAATCTGCAGTGAGTTTACTGCAATCAGTCACGATTCAGCCTCATTAGGGCCTAAGAGTGTTGAACATCCAATTTCTCCTTGTAATTTCAAAGACTATTCAACCCCCCAGGTCATGAGAATTAAGATTTTTATCAGCCAAGGTGGATTTTTTTTCTGATCTTTTAAACAACCAACACTCCCTAACCACAGTGTGGGGGCAATTAAGAGAGGAGAATTGGTTCTTTGATTCAATTTATCAGTGGACATATATGTATTCGAGACTTCAAATGGCCATGAGGTTCCATTGGTGGGAACAATTAATTTAGAACTTATTAATAATTATAATAATAATCAACCCTAACACTCATGAATGCAGTTCATTAAGAACTTTCAAACTATTTAAACTGACTACTGAACTCAACTAACCTTCCAGTCCAGTTGATCATGCAAGCAGTGGGTCCATCTCACCCAGAAGGCACGTAGCCCTGGTGGCCTGCTTCTCGCGGCATGAATGCACCCCAGTCAGTCAGTGCTGAGTTGACGGCTTGACAGAAATAAATCCTTGTCAGAGGCTGACATCTGTCAGGCTGCAGACAGTCACAAGCAAAGCAAAACATCAAATCTGATTCTCATTAATGACTTTTTATAAGTGTGACACTGAGACTTTGGAGCAATACAAATTGAAGATGGCTTTGCAAATAACAGAAAAATAAATTTTAAAAAAAAAAAGAAAAGAAAACACACCCAAATTAATGATGGTGACGACGACGTGATGGCAATATGAGACTGGGTCGAACATTTCGACCCAGTTCAAGACTGCAATCAATGTCTGCTTTTCTCAAAATAGATCAATCTTCTGTTGTCAGCTGCATGATACACTTAAGCTGAACAACTCTAAAATATATCCCCAGTGCAGAATTTTTTGATTTGCTTTAGATCGGTTTCAATCAAACTCCCAGCCTAGCTTAAAACATTCAACTTGCCAGCTGGGATTAAATTTAACCCTCTGGTTGTCAAAATGCCTGAATCTGCAGTGAGTTTACTGCAATCAGTCACGATTCAGCCTCATTAGGGCCTAAGAGTGTTGAACATCCAATTTCTCCTTGTAATTTCAAAGACTATTCAACCCCCCAGGTCATGAGAATTAAGATTTTTATCAGCCAAGGTGGATTTTTTTTCTGATCTTTTAAACAACCAACACTCCCTAACCACAGTGTGGGGGCAATTAAGAGAGGAGAATTGGTTCTTTGATTCAATTTATCAGTGGACATATATGTATTCGAGACTTCAAATGGCCATGAGGTTCCATTGGTGGGAACAATTAATTTAGAACTTATTAATAATTATAATAATAATCAACCCTAACACTCATGAATGCAGTTCATTAAGAACTTTCAAACTATTTAAACTGACTACTGAACTCAACTAACCTTCCAGTCCAGTTGATCATGCAAGCAGTGGGTCCATCTCACCCAGAAGGCACGTAGCCCTGGTGGCCTGCTTCTCGCGGCATGAATGCACCCCAGTCAGTCAGTGCTGAGTTGACGGCTTGACAGAAATAAATCCTTGTCAGAGGCTGACATCTGTCAGGCTGCAGACAGTCACAAGCAAAGCAAAACATCAAATCTGATTCTCATTAATGACTTTTTATAAGTGTGACACTGAGACTTTGGAGCAATACAAATTGAAGATGGCTTTGCAAATAACAGAAAAATAAATTTTAAAAAAAAAAAGAAAAGAAAACACACCCAAATTAATGATGGTGACGACGACGTGATGGCAATATGAGACTGGGTCGAACATTTCGACCCAGTTCAAGACTGCAATCAATGTCTGCTTTTCTCAAAATAGATCAATCTTCTGTTGTCAGCTGCATGATACACTTAAGCTGAACAACTCTAAAATATATCCCCAGTGCAGAATTTTTTGATTTGCTTTAGATCGGTTTCAATCAAACTCCCAGCCTAGCTTAAAACATTCAACTTGCCAGCTGGGATTAAATTTAACCCTCTGGTTGTCAAAATGCCTGAATCTGCAGTGAGTTTACTGCAATCAGTCACGATTCAGCCTCATTAGGGCCTAAGAGTGTTGAACATCCAATTTCTCCTTGTAATTTCAAAGACTATTCAACCCCCCAGGTCATGAGAATTAAGATTTTTATCAGCCAAGGTGGATTTTTTTTCTGATCTTTTAAACAACCAACACTCCCTAACCACAGTGTGGGGGCAATTAAGAGAGGAGAATTGGTTCTTTGATTCAATTTATCAGTGGACATATATGTATTCGAGACTTCAAATGGCCATGAGGTTCCATTGGTGGGAACAATTAATTTAGAACTTATTAATAATTATAATAATAATCAACCCTAACACTCATGAATGCAGTTCATTAAGAACTTTCAAACTATTTAAACTGACTACTGAACTCAACTAACCTTCCAGTCCAGTTGATCATGCAAGCAGTGGGTCCATCTCACCCAGAAGGCACGTAGCCCTGGTGGCCTGCTTCTCGCGGCATGAATGCACCCCAGTCAGTCAGTGCTGAGTTGACGGCTTGACAGAAATAAATCCTTGTCAGAGGCTGACATCTGTCAGGCTGCAGACAGTCACAAGCAAAGCAAAACATCAAATCTGATTCTCATTAATGACTTTTTATAAGTGTGACACTGAGACTTTGGAGCAATACAAATTGAAGATGGCTTTGCAAATAACAGAAAAATAAATTTTAAAAAAAAAAAGAAAAGAAAACACACCCAAATTAATGATGGTGACGACGACGTGATGGCAATATGAGACTGGGTCGAACATTTCGACCCAGTTCAAGACTGCAATCAATGTCTGCTTTTCTCAAAATAGATCAATCTTCTGTTGTCAGCTGCATGATACACTTAAGCTGAACAACTCTAAAATATATCCCCAGTGCAGAATTTTTTGATTTGCTTTAGATCGGTTTCAATCAAACTCCCAGCCTAGCTTAAAACATTCAACTTGCCAGCTGGGATTAAATTTAACCCTCTGGTTGTCAAAATGCCTGAATCTGCAGTGAGTTTACTGCAATCAGTCACGATTCAGCCTCATTAGGGCCTAAGAGTGTTGAACATCCAATTTCTCCTTGTAATTTCAAAGACTATTCAACCCCCCAGGTCATGAGAATTAAGATTTTTATCAGCCAAGGTGGATTTTTTTTCTGATCTTTTAAACAACCAACACTCCCTAACCACAGTGTGGGGGCAATTAAGAGAGGAGAATTGGTTCTTTGATTCAATTTATCAGTGGACATATATGTATTCGAGACTTCAAATGGCCATGAGGTTCCATTGGTGGGAACAATTAATTTAGAACTTATTAATAATTATAATAATAATCAACCCTAACACTCATGAATGCAGTTCATTAAGAACTTTCAAACTATTTAAACTGACTACTGAACTCAACTAACCTTCCAGTCCAGTTGATCATGCAAGCAGTGGGTCCATCTCACCCAGAAGGCACGTAGCCCTGGTGGCCTGCTTCTCGCGGCATGAATGCACCCCAGTCAGTCAGTGCTGAGTTGACGGCTTGACAGAAATAAATCCTTGTCAGAGGCTGACATCTGTCAGGCTGCAGACAGTCACAAGCAAAGCAAAACATCAAATCTGATTCTCATTAATGACTTTTTATAAGTGTGACACTGAGACTTTGGAGCAATACAAATTGAAGATGGCTTTGCAAATAACAGAAAAATAAATTTTAAAAAAAAAAAGAAAAGAAAACACACCCAAATTAATGATGGTGACGACGACGTGATGGCAATATGAGACTGGGTCGAACATTTCGACCCAGTTCAAGACTGCAATCAATGTCTGCTTTTCTCAAAATAGATCAATCTTCTGTTGTCAGCTGCATGATACACTTAAGCTGAACAACTCTAAAATATATCCCCAGTGCAGAATTTTTTGATTTGCTTTAGATCGGTTTCAATCAAACTCCCAGCCTAGCTTAAAACATTCAACTTGCCAGCTGGGATTAAATTTAACCCTCTGGTTGTCAAAATGCCTGAATCTGCAGTGAGTTTACTGCAATCAGTCACGATTCAGCCTCATTAGGGCCTAAGAGTGTTGAACATCCAATTTCTCCTTGTAATTTCAAAGACTATTCAACCCCC
>NW_028146115.1:0-11861 GCF_977016875.1 Pavona decussata
CAAACATTGAGCGTTTTTTTTTTAAACAAAATTAATATAGTGAAAAGATTCCCTTGTCGTTAAGTGACTTTATAGACTAATCACAAGTGTGTTTTTTCCCCCTAGCTTTTCATATTTTTGATCATTGCCTGATCATTTTGTTGAAATAAACAACGAGGTATTTATCTATTCGTTATATGAGTTTTAGCAGTACGCATGCTCCTGAAATGCAAACCTCAACACGTACCACGTGGAAGACACCTGTCCATGTTATATATGGATGTACGTTATGTCTTGAAGTTGGATGTGAGCGCTAGTGGCGAAAGGGGCTGTCTTAATATTCGGCTTAGGGGTCGACAGTTCACCTCCCTCACTGTCTTGTCGTGAGCGACAAGTTATCGTACTGAGTGCAAAAGTCATCCCCCCTACATAAGGGACCTTCGGTGCATGGGGTACCTTGTGTCAGGTGGTTGCCATTATTTCAAAATAAAAAGAAAGGAGCGAGATTAAAACATGACGTTTCGGCGACAACATGTCACTATTATTTTGTTTATTATTGTTGTTTTAGTGACAGGATGAGGACTTTGACTTTCAGGCCGTCTTTGCGATGTGCGCGCGGTCAGTGGATGAGCGATTCAGGTGATCGATGGAAAGGTATCGCTTGTGACTTTGCTGAGGAGCGAATGGACCTGACAGGAAGACAACTTAAAGGTCTCAGTAAGTGTTGAACAATCATGTTTTATTCAGTTAATGTTGGTATTTCTCTTTCACATATCGCTAAGTAATCAAAATGTTTAGTTACGACGATGTTCAGTTCTACCGGCATTTTTTTTCGTCTGCTGTTCAGTGTACTGTTCTTGTGTTTACTAGATTCAGTGAACTTTGTTCAGTGTCAGGGGCCCCCTAAAATGCACAGTCGACTTAAATAAACTGGTTTACTCCAGTTGTTACTATGTTGTTTCTTTTCACTGTCGTGTTTGCTTCAGAGCGAGAACGAAACATTTTCGAATTAGCGATGTCATTGATTATTCTAGCTGTGAACTTGTTCGTTTCAAGAATAATCGCTTAACTTGTCTTGTTATCTTCGCACCTCTTTGCGAGAAAACTTCCTTTCAGTTAAATACCGTAAATTTACCTAGCTAATCAACACAATCAGACTTTCTGCGAATGCCTTTGTTATTTTCTAGAATTGCGTGGATATTTTGCTTAGCCCGTCGCTCGAGATACTCGCATTTGTCAAAACTAATTATATGACGAGTGGTTGTCAAAATGATGTTTTTTTCTCATTTTAAGTTGAATTGTTCAGAGAAATCAAATTTTGGGCCATTTCAGTTAAAAGAAAAGCTATTTCTCGTTAGTAAGATATCGTTCTTGCAATCAACAGCCCTTATTTTTACTTAGCGTGCTGGTTAATCATTAACTAGTATGACATGTGACTGGAAAAGACTCATTTTTGATGCCAGGGCGTGAATCCCTATAAAGTAATAGAAAAGAACTTTGCCGGAAACTTTTACCAAACAAATTAACTCTTTGGGTGAAAGACCACCTTAACCTTTTAAGCCCTAACAGTGATCAGCATCAAATTTCTCCTTGTAATATCCATGCTTATTCAACCCATAAAGTTATGAGAATTAAGGATATGATCGCCCAAGGTGAATTTTCTTGATATTTTAATAACTTCTCCACAGTACTTTTATAAGAAAAGTAACGGGACAAGATAGGAGAATTTTGTCTCTGATATTAGAGGTTAAAGGGTTAACTGAGATAAAAAAAAAAATGAACTACAACGTCGATCTGTACGGATGCCAAGGCTTGGGTAGAATGAACAATCACAAACATTGAGCGTTTTTTTTTTAAACAAAATTAATATAGTGAAAAGATTCCCTTGTCGTTAAGTGACTTTATAGACTAATCACAAGTGTGTTTTTTCCCCCTAGCTTTTCATATTTTTGATCATTGCCTGATCATTTTGTTGAAATAAACAACGAGGTATTTATCTATTCGTTATATGAGTTTTAGCAGTACGCATGCTCCTGAAATGCAAACCTCAACACGTACCACGTGGAAGACACCTGTCCATGTTATATATGGATGTACGTTATGTCTTGAAGTTGGATGTGAGCGCTAGTGGCGAAAGGGGCTGTCTTAATATTCGGCTTAGGGGTCGACAGTTCACCTCCCTCACTGTCTTGTCGTGAGCGACAAGTTATCGTACTGAGTGCAAAAGTCATCCCCCCTACATAAGGGACCTTCGGTGCATGGGGTACCTTGTGTCAGGTGGTTGCCATTATTTCAAAATAAAAAGAAAGGAGCGAGATTAAAACATGACGTTTCGGCGACAACATGTCACTATTATTTTGTTTATTATTGTTGTTTTAGTGACAGGATGAGGACTTTGACTTTCAGGCCGTCTTTGCGATGTGCGCGCGGTCAGTGGATGAGCGATTCAGGTGATCGATGGAAAGGTATCGCTTGTGACTTTGCTGAGGAGCGAATGGACCTGACAGGAAGACAACTTAAAGGTCTCAGTAAGTGTTGAACAATCATGTTTTATTCAGTTAATGTTGGTATTTCTCTTTCACATATCGCTAAGTAATCAAAATGTTTAGTTACGACGATGTTCAGTTCTACCGGCATTTTTTTTCGTCTGCTGTTCAGTGTACTGTTCTTGTGTTTACTAGATTCAGTGAACTTTGTTCAGTGTCAGGGGCCCCCTAAAATGCACAGTCGACTTAAATAAACTGGTTTACTCCAGTTGTTACTATGTTGTTTCTTTTCACTGTCGTGTTTGCTTCAGAGCGAGAACGAAACATTTTCGAATTAGCGATGTCATTGATTATTCTAGCTGTGAACTTGTTCGTTTCAAGAATAATCGCTTAACTTGTCTTGTTATCTTCGCACCTCTTTGCGAGAAAACTTCCTTTCAGTTAAATACCGTAAATTTACCTAGCTAATCAACACAATCAGACTTTCTGCGAATGCCTTTGTTATTTTCTAGAATTGCGTGGATATTTTGCTTAGCCCGTCGCTCGAGATACTCGCATTTGTCAAAACTAATTATATGACGAGTGGTTGTCAAAATGATGTTTTTTTCTCATTTTAAGTTGAATTGTTCAGAGAAATCAAATTTTGGGCCATTTCAGTTAAAAGAAAAGCTATTTCTCGTTAGTAAGATATCGTTCTTGCAATCAACAGCCCTTATTTTTACTTAGCGTGCTGGTTAATCATTAACTAGTATGACATGTGACTGGAAAAGACTCATTTTTGATGCCAGGGCGTGAATCCCTATAAAGTAATAGAAAAGAACTTTGCCGGAAACTTTTACCAAACAAATTAACTCTTTGGGTGAAAGACCACCTTAACCTTTTAAGCCCTAACAGTGATCAGCATCAAATTTCTCCTTGTAATATCCATGCTTATTCAACCCATAAAGTTATGAGAATTAAGGATATGATCGCCCAAGGTGAATTTTCTTGATATTTTAATAACTTCTCCACAGTACTTTTATAAGAAAAGTAACGGGACAAGATAGGAGAATTTTGTCTCTGATATTAGAGGTTAAAGGGTTAACTGAGATAAAAAAAAAAATGAACTACAACGTCGATCTGTACGGATGCCAAGGCTTGGGTAGAATGAACAATCACAAACATTGAGCGTTTTTTTTTTAAACAAAATTAATATAGTGAAAAGATTCCCTTGTCGTTAAGTGACTTTATAGACTAATCACAAGTGTGTTTTTTCCCCCTAGCTTTTCATATTTTTGATCATTGCCTGATCATTTTGTTGAAATAAACAACGAGGTATTTATCTATTCGTTATATGAGTTTTAGCAGTACGCATGCTCCTGAAATGCAAACCTCAACACGTACCACGTGGAAGACACCTGTCCATGTTATATATGGATGTACGTTATGTCTTGAAGTTGGATGTGAGCGCTAGTGGCGAAAGGGGCTGTCTTAATATTCGGCTTAGGGGTCGACAGTTCACCTCCCTCACTGTCTTGTCGTGAGCGACAAGTTATCGTACTGAGTGCAAAAGTCATCCCCCCTACATAAGGGACCTTCGGTGCATGGGGTACCTTGTGTCAGGTGGTTGCCATTATTTCAAAATAAAAAGAAAGGAGCGAGATTAAAACATGACGTTTCGGCGACAACATGTCACTATTATTTTGTTTATTATTGTTGTTTTAGTGACAGGATGAGGACTTTGACTTTCAGGCCGTCTTTGCGATGTGCGCGCGGTCAGTGGATGAGCGATTCAGGTGATCGATGGAAAGGTATCGCTTGTGACTTTGCTGAGGAGCGAATGGACCTGACAGGAAGACAACTTAAAGGTCTCAGTAAGTGTTGAACAATCATGTTTTATTCAGTTAATGTTGGTATTTCTCTTTCACATATCGCTAAGTAATCAAAATGTTTAGTTACGACGATGTTCAGTTCTACCGGCATTTTTTTTCGTCTGCTGTTCAGTGTACTGTTCTTGTGTTTACTAGATTCAGTGAACTTTGTTCAGTGTCAGGGGCCCCCTAAAATGCACAGTCGACTTAAATAAACTGGTTTACTCCAGTTGTTACTATGTTGTTTCTTTTCACTGTCGTGTTTGCTTCAGAGCGAGAACGAAACATTTTCGAATTAGCGATGTCATTGATTATTCTAGCTGTGAACTTGTTCGTTTCAAGAATAATCGCTTAACTTGTCTTGTTATCTTCGCACCTCTTTGCGAGAAAACTTCCTTTCAGTTAAATACCGTAAATTTACCTAGCTAATCAACACAATCAGACTTTCTGTGAATGCCTTTGTTATTTTCTAGAATTGCGTGGATATTTTGCTTAGCCCGTCGCTCGAGATACTCGCATTTGTCAAAACTAATTATATGACGAGTGGTTGTCAAAATGATGTTTTTTTCTCATTTTAAGTTGAATTGTTCAGAGAAATCAAATTTTGGGCCATTTCAGTTAAAAGAAAAGCTATTTCTCGTTAGTAAGATATCGTTCTTGCAATCAACAGCCCTTATTTTTACTTAGCGTGCTGGTTAATCATTAACTAGTATGACATGTGACTGGAAAAGACTCATTTTTGATGCCAGGGCGTGAATCCCTATAAAGTAATAGAAAAGAACTTTGCCGGAAACTTTTACCAAACAAATTAACTCTTTGGGTGAAAGACCACCTTAACCTTTTAAGCCCTAACAGTGATCAGCATCAAATTTCTCCTTGTAATATCCATGCTTATTCAACCCATAAAGTTATGAGAATTAAGGATATGATCGCCCAAGGTGAATTTTCTTGATATTTTAATAACTTCTCCACAGTACTTTTATAAGAAAAGTAACGGGACAAGATAGGAGAATTTTGTCTCTGATATTAGAGGTTAAAGGGTTAACTGAGATAAAAAAAAAAATGAACTACAACGTCGATCTGTACGGATGCCAAGGCTTGGGTAGAATGAACAATCACAAACATTGAGCGTTTTTTTTTTAAACAAAATTAATATAGTGAAAAGATTCCCTTGTCGTTAAGTGACTTTATAGACTAATCACAAGTGTGTTTTTTCCCCCTAGCTTTTCATATTTTTGATCATTGCCTGATCATTTTGTTGAAATAAACAACGAGGTATTTATCTATTCGTTATATGAGTTTTAGCAGTACGCATGCTCCTGAAATGCAAACCTCAACACGTACCACGTGGAAGACACCTGTCCATGTTATATATGGATGTACGTTATGTCTTGAAGTTGGATGTGAGCGCTAGTGGCGAAAGGGGCTGTCTTAATATTCGGCTTAGGGGTCGACAGTTCACCTCCCTCACTGTCTTGTCGTGAGCGACAAGTTATCGTACTGAGTGCAAAAGTCATCCCCCCTACATAAGGGACCTTCGGTGCATGGGGTACCTTGTGTCAGGTGGTTGCCATTATTTCAAAATAAAAAGAAAGGAGCGAGATTAAAACATGACGTTTCGGCGACAACATGTCACTATTATTTTGTTTATTATTGTTGTTTTAGTGACAGGATGAGGACTTTGACTTTCAGGCCGTCTTTGCGATGTGCGCGCGGTCAGTGGATGAGCGATTCAGGTGATCGATGGAAAGGTATCGCTTGTGACTTTGCTGAGGAGCGAATGGACCTGACAGGAAGACAACTTAAAGGTCTCAGTAAGTGTTGAACAATCATGTTTTATTCAGTTAATGTTGGTATTTCTCTTTCACATATCGCTAAGTAATCAAAATGTTTAGTTACGACGATGTTCAGTTCTACCGGCATTTTTTTTCGTCTGCTGTTCAGTGTACTGTTCTTGTGTTTACTAGATTCAGTGAACTTTGTTCAGTGTCAGGGGCCCCCTAAAATGCACAGTCGACTTAAATAAACTGGTTTACTCCAGTTGTTACTATGTTGTTTCTTTTCACTGTCGTGTTTGCTTCAGAGCGAGAACGAAACATTTTCGAATTAGCGATGTCATTGATTATTCTAGCTGTGAACTTGTTCGTTTCAAGAATAATCGCTTAACTTGTCTTGTTATCTTCGCACCTCTTTGCGAGAAAACTTCCTTTCAGTTAAATACCGTAAATTTACCTAGCTAATCAACACAATCAGACTTTCTGCGAATGCCTTTGTTATTTTCTAGAATTGCGTGGATATTTTGCTTAGCCCGTCGCTCGAGATACTCGCATTTGTCAAAACTAATTATATGACGAGTGGTTGTCAAAATGATGTTTTTTTCTCATTTTAAGTTGAATTGTTCAGAGAAATCAAATTTTGGGCCATTTCAGTTAAAAGAAAAGCTATTTCTCGTTAGTAAGATATCGTTCTTGCAATCAACAGCCCTTATTTTTACTTAGCGTGCTGGTTAATCATTAACTAGTATGACATGTGACTGGAAAAGACTCATTTTTGATGCCAGGGCGTGAATCCCTATAAAGTAATAGAAAAGAACTTTGCCGGAAACTTTTACCAAACAAATTAACTCTTTGGGTGAAAGACCACCTTAACCTTTTAAGCCCTAACAGTGATCAGCATCAAATTTCTCCTTGTAATATCCATGCTTATTCAACCCATAAAGTTATGAGAATTAAGGATATGATCGCCCAAGGTGAATTTTCTTGATATTTTAATAACTTCTCCACAGTACTTTTATAAGAAAAGTAACGGGACAAGATAGGAGAATTTTGTCTCTGATATTAGAGGTTAAAGGGTTAACTGAGATAAAAAAAAAAATGAACTACAACGTCGATCTGTACGGATGCCAAGGCTTGGGTAGAATGAACAATCACAAACATTGAGCGTTTTTTTTTTAAACAAAATTAATATAGTGAAAAGATTCCCTTGTCGTTAAGTGACTTTATAGACTAATCACAAGTGTGTTTTTTCCCCCTAGCTTTTCATATTTTTGATCATTGCCTGATCATTTTGTTGAAATAAACAACGAGGTATTTATCTATTCGTTATATGAGTTTTAGCAGTACGCATGCTCCTGAAATGCAAACCTCAACACGTACCACGTGGAAGACACCTGTCCATGTTATATATGGATGTACGTTATGTCTTGAAGTTGGATGTGAGCGCTAGTGGCGAAAGGGGCTGTCTTAATATTCGGCTTAGGGGTCGACAGTTCACCTCCCTCACTGTCTTGTCGTGAGCGACAAGTTATCGTACTGAGTGCAAAAGTCATCCCCCCTACATAAGGGACCTTCGGTGCATGGGGTACCTTGTGTCAGGTGGTTGCCATTATTTCAAAATAAAAAGAAAGGAGCGAGATTAAAACATGACGTTTCGGCGACAACATGTCACTATTATTTTGTTTATTATTGTTGTTTTAGTGACAGGATGAGGACTTTGACTTTCAGGCCGTCTTTGCGATGTGCGCGCGGTCAGTGGATGAGCGATTCAGGTGATCGATGGAAAGGTATCGCTTGTGACTTTGCTGAGGAGCGAATGGACCTGACAGGAAGACAACTTAAAGGTCTCAGTAAGTGTTGAACAATCATGTTTTATTCAGTTAATGTTGGTATTTCTCTTTCACATATCGCTAAGTAATCAAAATGTTTAGTTACGACGATGTTCAGTTCTACCGGCATTTTTTTTCGTCTGCTGTTCAGTGTACTGTTCTTGTGTTTACTAGATTCAGTGAACTTTGTTCAGTGTCAGGGGCCCCCTAAAATGCACAGTCGACTTAAATAAACTGGTTTACTCCAGTTGTTACTATGTTGTTTCTTTTCACTGTCGTGTTTGCTTCAGAGCGAGAACGAAACATTTTCGAATTAGCGATGTCATTGATTATTCTAGCTGTGAACTTGTTCGTTTCAAGAATAATCGCTTAACTTGTCTTGTTATCTTCGCACCTCTTTGCGAGAAAACTTCCTTTCAGTTAAATACCGTAAATTTACCTAGCTAATCAACACAATCAGACTTTCTGCGAATGCCTTTGTTATTTTCTAGAATTGCGTGGATATTTTGCTTAGCCCGTCGCTCGAGATACTCGCATTTGTCAAAACTAATTATATGACGAGTGGTTGTCAAAATGATGTTTTTTTCTCATTTTAAGTTGAATTGTTCAGAGAAATCAAATTTTGGGCCATTTCAGTTAAAAGAAAAGCTATTTCTCGTTAGTAAGATATCGTTCTTGCAATCAACAGCCCTTATTTTTACTTAGCGTGCTGGTTAATCATTAACTAGTATGACATGTGACTGGAAAAGACTCATTTTTGATGCCAGGGCGTGAATCCCTATAAAGTAATAGAAAAGAACTTTGCCGGAAACTTTTACCAAACAAATTAACTCTTTGGGTGAAAGACCACCTTAACCTTTTAAGCCCTAACAGTGATCAGCATCAAATTTCTCCTTGTAATATCCATGCTTATTCAACCCATAAAGTTATGAGAATTAAGGATATGATCGCCCAAGGTGAATTTTCTTGATATTTTAATAACTTCTCCACAGTACTTTTATAAGAAAAGTAACGGGACAAGATAGGAGAATTTTGTCTCTGATATTAGAGGTTAAAGGGTTAACTGAGATAAAAAAAAAAATGAACTACAACGTCGATCTGTACGGATGCCAAGGCTTGGGTAGAATGAACAATCACAAACATTGAGCGTTTTTTTTTTAAACAAAATTAATATAGTGAAAAGATTCCCTTGTCGTTAAGTGACTTTATAGACTAATCACAAGTGTGTTTTTTCCCCCTAGCTTTTCATATTTTTGATCATTGCCTGATCATTTTGTTGAAATAAACAACGAGGTATTTATCTATTCGTTATATGAGTTTTAGCAGTACGCATGCTCCTGAAATGCAAACCTCAACACGTACCACGTGGAAGACACCTGTCCATGTTATATATGGATGTACGTTATGTCTTGAAGTTGGATGTGAGCGCTAGTGGCGAAAGGGGCTGTCTTAATATTCGGCTTAGGGGTCGACAGTTCACCTCCCTCACTGTCTTGTCGTGAGCGACAAGTTATCGTACTGAGTGCAAAAGTCATCCCCCCTACATAAGGGACCTTCGGTGCATGGGGTACCTTGTGTCAGGTGGTTGCCATTATTTCAAAATAAAAAGAAAGGAGCGAGATTAAAACATGACGTTTCGGCGACAACATGTCACTATTATTTTGTTTATTATTGTTGTTTTAGTGACAGGATGAGGACTTTGACTTTCAGGCCGTCTTTGCGATGTGCGCGCGGTCAGTGGATGAGCGATTCAGGTGATCGATGGAAAGGTATCGCTTGTGACTTTGCTGAGGAGCGAATGGACCTGACAGGAAGACAACTTAAAGGTCTCAGTAAGTGTTGAACAATCATGTTTTATTCAGTTAATGTTGGTATTTCTCTTTCACATATCGCTAAGTAATCAAAATGTTTAGTTACGACGATGTTCAGTTCTACCGGCATTTTTTTTCGTCTGCTGTTCAGTGTACTGTTCTTGTGTTTACTAGATTCAGTGAACTTTGTTCAGTGTCAGGGGCCCCCTAAAATGCACAGTCGACTTAAATAAACTGGTTTACTCCAGTTGTTACTATGTTGTTTCTTTTCACTGTCGTGTTTGCTTCAGAGCGAGAACGAAACATTTTCGAATTAGCGATGTCATTGATTATTCTAGCTGTGAACTTGTTCGTTTCAAGAATAATCGCTTAACTTGTCTTGTTATCTTCGCACCTCTTTGCGAGAAAACTTCCTTTCAGTTAAATACCGTAAATTTACCTAGCTAATCAACACAATCAGACTTTCTGCGAATGCCTTTGTTATTTTCTAGAATTGCGTGGATATTTTGCTTAGCCCGTCGCTCGAGATACTCGCATTTGTCAAAACTAATTATATGACGAGTGGTTGTCAAAATGATGTTTTTTTCTCATTTTAAGTTGAATTGTTCAGAGAAATCAAATTTTGGGCCATTTCAGTTAAAAGAAAAGCTATTTCTCGTTAGTAAGATATCGTTCTTGCAATCAACAGCCCTTATTTTTACTTAGCGTGCTGGTTAATCATTAACTAGTATGACATGTGACTGGAAAAGACTCATTTTTGATGCCAGGGCGTGAATCCCTATAAAGTAATAGAAAAGAACTTTGCCGGAAACTTTTACCAAACAAATTAACTCTTTGGGTGAAAGACCACCTTAACCTTTTAAGCCCTAACAGTGATCAGCATCAAATTTCTCCTTGTAATATCCATGCTTATTCAACCCATAAAGTTATGAGAATTAAGGATATGATCGCCCAAGGTGAATTTTCTTGATATTTTAATAACTTCTCCACAGTACTTTTATAAGAAAAGTAACGGGACAAGATAGGAGAATTTTGTCTCTGATATTAGAGGTTAAAGGGTTAACTGAGATAAAAAAAAAAATGAACTACAACGTCGATCTGTACGGATGCCAAGGCTTGGGTAGAATGAACAATCACAAACATTGAGCGTTTTTTTTTTAAACAAAATTAATATAGTGAAAAGATTCCCTTGTCGTTAAGTGACTTTATAGACTAATCACAAGTGTGTTTTTTCCCCCTAGCTTTTCATATTTTTGATCATTGCCTGATCATTTTGTTGAAGTAAACAACGAGGTATTTATCTATTCGTTATATGAGTTTTAGCAGTACGCATGCTCCTGAAATGCAAACCTCAACACGTACCACGTGGAAGACACCTGTCCATGTTATATATGGATGTACGTTATGTCTTGAAGTTGGATGTGAGCGCTAGTGGCGAAAGGGGCTGTCTTAATATTCGGCTTAGGGGTCGACAGTTCACCTCCCTCACTGTCTTGTCGTGAGCGACAAGTTATCGTACTGAGTGCAAAAGTCATCCCCCCTACATAAGGGACCTTCGGTGCATGGGGTACCTTGTGTCAGGTGGTTGCCATTATTTCAAAATAAAAAGAAAGGAGCGAGATTAAAACATGACGTTTCGGCGACAACATGTCACTATTATTTTGTTTATTATTGTTGTTTTAGTGACAGGATGAGGACTTTGACTTTCAGGCCGTCTTTGCGATGTGCGCGCGGTCAGTGGATGAGCGATTCAGGTGATCGATGGAAAGGTATCGCTTGTGACTTTGCTGAGGAGCGAATGGACCTGACAGGAAGACAACTTAAAGGTCTCAGTAAGTGTTGAACAATCATGTTTTATTCAGTTAATGTTGGTATTTCTCTTTCACATATCGCTAAGTAATCAAAATGTTTAGTTACGACGATGTTCAGTTCTACCGGCATTTTTTTTCGTCTGCTGTTCAGTGTACTGTTCTTGTGTTTACTAGATTCAGTGAACTTTGTTCAGTGTCAGGGGCCCCCTAAAATGCACAGTCGACTTAAATAAACTGGTTTACTCCAGTTGTTACTATGTTGTTTCTTTTCACTGTCGTGTTTGCTTCAGAGCGAGAACGAAACATTTTCGAATTAGCGA
>NW_028146117.1:0-28279 GCF_977016875.1 Pavona decussata
TCCTTGTGCAGAAAACGCCAAACGGTCCTGCTGCTTACTTCATTAGGCTTTAGACCAGCCCGCTCCTTAATCCTACTGGAAGAAAAATGTCCTTCCTCTTTTCGTAGCGCTCGCAAACAGCGAATAATTTTTCTCTGGTCACGCGCGTACAACTTGCCTGCGCGTATAAACGGGACCGGTCTGTTTCACGGATATGAACTCGTCTCGAATTCTGTATACCGATGCAAGTGAAATGTTGCATTGTTTCAGTATCTCTACAGCTGGTAATATCTTCTGCCGCGCCAAATATGCAATATACGCCTTTCTTTGCGAGTCAATGGCGCCCATAAAAACCATTGTATAACTGGCGAGGTGATGAGATAATGCATCTCTTTGCGTTACAAATTAATTACAACCATTATCTCCGCGAATTAGAACCAATTAACGGCAATATTCCTGGACGTTAATTAGTACCCAATGTCCAATTACATATCACCCGACTGGGTTTCTGTGCAGGGTTAGATCTCTGTTTTTAAACAATTTGTCTGTTTTACAATCGTGGACAATTCTCGTTAAGAAATCTGAACGCGGCCTACCAAAAACAATTATTTCCTATTCCTCCCCTCGAATTTCTACAAGTTCCTTCTCCCTCCCCCCCTCCCCCTATACAATGTTGATTTGGGAAATGCTGATTGCCGTGAAACTGTTCGTGACCCACCAAACAACATTGAGTTGGGGGGAGGGGGGCGGGGAAAATATGGTCGTTCGATTGTTTACTTGTCAAAACGCTTGGAAGGGTACGTTTTCTTAACCGTTTTGTCCACGATTGTGTCAGCCAATTTTTTTCCATTTCCTCAGAACTCAAAAAGTTTGAACTTCCCGGGAGCCGTGGATAGACACACCGGTCGGTGTTCTCTAAGTTACGCGTACGTTAACGTCAGTGTTTTATTTAGCAGAGATGTAACAAGCCAAAAATTGATCATGCCGGTCGTGATATAAACAACTCGCGTGTCGTTCTGGCCACTTGTTTTGCCATTGTTCAGTGAAATTAGTAACCACCAACACTATGGATCTTTTGAAAAGCTATGAAAGTAATGAATCTAGTTCAGAGGAGCCTGGGTAAATCGTTATCCGAAGATTCTCTCCTTAGAAGTGACCTACGCAGTGTTTATTTGGTGACATATAGCCAGGCAGATATTACTAAATTTCCAACCCGGGAAAATTTCGCCTCAGCAGTTGTGTACGCATTTTCTCAATTGCAAGGCAAAGGGAGAGTTGTTCAGTGGTGTTGCTGTCGGGAGAAACATAAGAACGGTGGTGAACATTATCATCTCGCGCTGAAACTGGATCGTAATGAACGCTGGTTATCGGCGAAGGAATTTTTATTGAAGGAATTTGGGATTTCAGTTCACTTTTCCAACAAGCATCACAACTATTTCAGCGCGCACCAAAAACTCATTTTGCAAAGGATATTTCCCTGACTGCTGATACTCCAATCTTCTGCACAGGAAAGCGTCCGCTCATGTATATTAAAAATGGCTTAGTAGATGAACGTGAAACGGAAATGATGAATGTGCGTTGGAGAATTTTTTATTTCAATTTTCAAATCCCGCGGGAGCAGCAAAGAGAAATCCCGCCATGTGCACGATGTTTTGTAAGCCGGCTTATTTGTGGCGAGCCAGACCTAGAATTCGGCATGTAACGATTAACTTGACAGTTTCAAGGCAATGGTGAAATAAAACAACGATTAACACAGGTTTTCAACGGTTAACACCGAATGCTCTTGAAAAGAATAGATAGTCATTTCTTTTAATACAAAACTGCTGTTAATCGTTGTTAATCGTTGAAAGTGCTAAATGTCTTCTTGTTAATCGTATGCAATTAAAGTATTTTGCGTTATTAAGAGTTATATGTAAACAAACGGAAGAAAGGTAGATGTTACGGCAAGAAATGGACACATTTTCTCTTGTAGAATGTATTTGTTGACGTTTGTGACATGCCTGTCACGCACGCTGTACTATGTAACACAATAAAATACTAGCGTGACGTAATCTTCTGATTATTACTTGGTCAGAAAAGACTGCCTTCGTGTCCTGAGTTGCAAGAATAATAAATGTATATTAAATACAAGTATTAATACTTAGTGCGTTGTCCTTTTCCAGTAATAATGGGATCCATACGGCCACCCATAGTGTCTATAATCTTGTCGATTACCTCTGATGGAAAGTTGTACATTGTTCTAATTACACGTGATGAAAATTCATCGAATGTCTCACGCGTAATGTTTAATTCTACAGCCTGTTTTCTCAGCTTTTTTTAAACAAGATTAAGGAAATTCTCGATAGCATCTATGTCACGGCTGCGAGGCGGAATACATAATTGTTTTGCCCTTTTTATTTTAAGTACTCTTCTAACAAGAGCAGAATTCTGGTTCGGTGCGTTGAGTTGTACAAACATGCGAGAACCATTCTTGTCTGCTCTTGCAAACATAGAATCAAATTTTCCATTAACAAAAGAGGCAAATGAACGGCTGTCCAGATTATCATATGCATGACACTCAATTACTCCTTTATCGTAACTAATGGCCACCATTAATCTTAAAACGCGACCTCCACTCCCCTCTTTGCATCCTTTAGCTGTGCATCCCTGAATAAGCCCTTCGCATGCTCTCCTCCATACTCTCCCTTGTGGCGTTCTAGCTTGATCCGCCAGATTTCTTTTATAATAGAAACTGACACCATCCAAATTTAAAGCAACCGTATTGCACCAAATATCCCGAGAGTGGTTATTTTTTATGTTCTTTGCAAAGTGAACACGTTGACGCATGTCATCCTCGGACATCAAGCCTTTTTTACGCGCCTGCAGGAAGTGGTAGCCTTCCTTGTGCAGAAAACGCCAAACGGTCCTGCTGCTTACTTCATTAGGCTTTAGACCAGCCCGCTCCTTAATCCTACTGGAAGAAAAATGTCCTTCCTCTTTTCGTAGCGCTCGCAAACAGCGAATAATTTTTCTCTGGTCACGCGCGTACAACTTGCCTGCGCGTATAAACGGGACCGGTCTGTTTCACGGATATGAACTCGTCTCGAATTCTGTATACCGATGCAAGTGAAATGTTGCATTGTTTCAGTATCTCTACAGCTGGTAATATCTTCTGCCGCGCCAAATATGCAATATACGCCTTTCTTTGCGAGTCAATGGCGCCCATAAAAACCATTGTATAACTGGCGAGGTGATGAGATAATGCATCTCTTTGCGTTACAAATTAATTACAACCATTATCTCCGCGAATTAGAACCAATTAACGGCAATATTCCTGGACGTTAATTAGTACCCAATGTCCAATTACATATCACCCGACTGGGTTTCTGTGCAGGGTTAGATCTCTGTTTTTAAACAATTTGTCTGTTTTACAATCGTGGACAATTCTCGTTAAGAAATCTGAACGCGGCCTACCAAAAACAATTATTTCCTATTCCTCCCCTCGAATTTCTACAAGTTCCTTCTCCCTCCCCCCCTCCCCCTATACAATGTTGATTTGGGAAATGCTGATTGCCGTGAAACTGTTCGTGACCCACCAAACAACATTGAGTTGGGGGGAGGGGGGCGGGGAAAATATGGTCGTTCGATTGTTTACTTGTCAAAACGCTTGGAAGGGTACGTTTTCTTAACCGTTTTGTCCACGATTGTGTCAGCCAATTTTTTTCCATTTCCTCAGAACTCAAAAAGTTTGAACTTCCCGGGAGCCGTGGATAGACACACCGGTCGGTGTTCTCTAAGTTACGCGTACGTTAACGTCAGTGTTTTATTTAGCAGAGATGTAACAAGCCAAAAATTGATCATGCCGGTCGTGATATAAACAACTCGCGTGTCGTTCTGGCCACTTGTTTTGCCATTGTTCAGTGAAATTAGTAACCACCAACACTATGGATCTTTTGAAAAGCTATGAAAGTAATGAATCTAGTTCAGAGGAGCCGGGTAAATCGTTATCCGAAGATTCTCTCCTTAGAAGTGACCTACGCAGTGTTTATTTGGTGACATATAGCCAGGCAGATATTACTAAATTTCCAACCCGGGAAAATTTCGCCTCAGCAGTTGTGTACGCATTTTCTCAATTGCAAGGCAAAGGGAGAGTTGTTCAGTGGTGTTGCTGTCGGGAGAAACATAAGAACGGTGGTGAACATTATCATCTCGCGCTGAAACTGGATCGTAATGAACGCTGGTTATCGGCGAAGGAATTTTTATTGAAGGAATTTGGGATTTCAGTTCACTTTTCCAACAAGCATCACAACTATTTCAGCGCGCACCAAAAACTCATTTTGCAAAGGATATTTCCCTGACTGCTGATACTCCAATCTTCTGCACAGGAAAGCGTCCGCTCATGTATATTAAAAATGGCTTAGTAGATGAACGTGAAACGGAAATGATGAATGTGCGTTGGAGAATTTTTTATTTCAATTTTCAAATCCCGCGGGAGCAGCAAAGAGAAATCCCGCCATGTGCACGATGTTTTGTAAGCCGGCTTATTTGTGGCGAGCCAGACCTAGAATTCGGCATGTAACGATTAACTTGACAGTTTCAAGGCAATGGTGAAATAAAACAACGATTAACACAGGTTTTCAACGGTTAACACCGAATGCTCTTGAAAAGAATAGATAGTCATTTCTTTTAATACAAAACTGCTGTTAATCGTTGTTAATCGTTGAAAGTGCTAAATGTCTTCTTGTTAATCGTATGCAATTAAAGTATTTTGCGTTATTAAGAGTTATATGTAAACAAACGGAAGAAAGGTAGATGTTACGGCAAGAAATGGACACATTTTCTCTTGTAGAATGTATTTGTTGACGTTTGTGACATGCCTGTCACGCACGCTGTACTATGTAACACAATAAAATACTAGCGTGACGTAATCTTCTGATTATTACTTGGTCAGAAAAGACTGCCTTCGTGTCCTGAGTTGCAAGAATAATAAATGTATATTAAATACAAGTATTAATACTTAGTGCGTTGTCCTTTTCCAGTAATAATGGGATCCATACGGCCACCCATAGTGTCTATAATCTTGTCGATTACCTCTGATGGAAAGTTGTACATTGTTCTAATTACACGTGATGAAAATTCATCGAATGTCTCACGCGTAATGTTTAATTCTACAGCCTGTTTTCTCAGCTTTTTTTAAACAAGATTAAGGAAATTCTCGATAGCATCTATGTCACGGCTGCGAGGCGGAATACATAATTGTTTTGCCCTTTTTATTTTAAGTACTCTTCTAACAAGAGCAGAATTCTGGTTCGGTGCGTTGAGTTGTACAAACATGCGAGAACCATTCTTGTCTGCTCTTGCAAACATAGAATCAAATTTTCCATTAACAAAAGAGGCAAATGAACGGCTGTCCAGATTATCATATGCATGACACTCAATTACTCCTTTATCGTAACTAATGGCCACCATTAATCTTAAAACGCGACCTCCACTCCCCTCTTTGCATCCTTTAGCTGTGCATCCCTGAATAAGCCCTTCGCATGCTCTCCTCCATACTCTCCCTTGTGGCGTTCTAGCTTGATCCGCCAGATTTCTTTTATAATAGAAACTGACACCATCCAAATTTAAAGCAACCGTATTGCACCAAATATCCCGAGAGTGGTTATTTTTTATGTTCTTTGCAAAGTGAACACGTTGACGCATGTCATCCTCGGACATCAAGCCTTTTTTACGCGCCTGCAGGAAGTGGTAGCCTTCCTTGTGCAGAAAACGCCAAACGGTCCTGCTGCTTACTTCATTAGGCTTTAGACCAGCCCGCTCCTTAATCCTACTGGAAGAAAAATGTCCTTCCTCTTTTCGTAGCGCTCGCAAACAGCGAATAATTTTTCTCTGGTCACGCGCGTACAACTTGCCTGCGCGTATAAACGGGACCGGTCTGTTTCACGGATATGAACTCGTCTCGAATTCTGTATACCGATGCAAGTGAAATGTTGCATTGTTTCAGTATCTCTACAGCTGGTAATATCTTCTGCCGCGCCAAATATGCAATATACGCCTTTCTTTGCGAGTCAATGGCGCCCATAAAAACCATTGTATAACTGGCGAGGTGATGAGATAATGCATCTCTTTGCGTTACAAATTAATTACAACCATTATCTCCGCGAATTAGAACCAATTAACGGCAATATTCCTGGACGTTAATTAGTACCCAATGTCCAATTACATATCACCCGACTGGGTTTCTGTGCAGGGTTAGATCTCTGTTTTTAAACAATTTGTCTGTTTTACAATCGTGGACAATTCTCGTTAAGAAATCTGAACGCGGCCTACCAAAAACAATTATTTCCTATTCCTCCCCTCGAATTTCTACAAGTTCCTTCTCCCTCCCCCCCTCCCCCTATACAATGTTGATTTGGGAAATGCTGATTGCCGTGAAACTGTTCGTGACCCACCAAACAACATTGAGTTGGGGGGAGGGGGGCGGGGAAAATATGGTCGTTCGATTGTTTACTTGTCAAAACGCTTGGAAGGGTACGTTTTCTTAACCGTTTTGTCCACGATTGTGTCAGCCAATTTTTTTCCATTTCCTCAGAACTCAAAAAGTTTGAACTTCCCGGGAGCCGTGGATAGACACACCGGTCGGTGTTCTCTAAGTTACGCGTACGTTAACGTCAGTGTTTTATTTAGCAGAGATGTAACAAGCCAAAAATTGATCATGCCGGTCGTGATATAAACAACTCGCGTGTCGTTCTGGCCACTTGTTTTGCCATTGTTCAGTGAAATTAGTAACCACCAACACTATGGATCTTTTGAAAAGCTATGAAAGTAATGAATCTAGTTCAGAGGAGCCGGGTAAATCGTTATCCGAAGATTCTCTCCTTAGAAGTGACCTACGCAGTGTTTATTTGGTGACATATAGCCAGGCAGATATTACTAAATTTCCAACCCGGGAAAATTTCGCCTCAGCAGTTGTGTACGCATTTTCTCAATTGCAAGGCAAAGGGAGAGTTGTTCAGTGGTGTTGCTGTCGGGAGAAACATAAGAACGGTGGTGAACATTATCATCTCGCGCTGAAACTGGATCGTAATGAACGCTGGTTATCGGCGAAGGAATTTTTATTGAAGGAATTTGGGATTTCAGTTCACTTTTCCAACAAGCATCACAACTATTTCAGCGCGCACCAAAAACTCATTTTGCAAAGGATATTTCCCTGACTGCTGATACTCCAATCTTCTGCACAGGAAAGCGTCCGCTCATGTATATTAAAAATGGCTTAGTAGATGAACGTGAAACGGAAATGATGAATGTGCGTTGGAGAATTTTTTATTTCAATTTTCAAATCCCGCGGGAGCAGCAAAGAGAAATCCCGCCATGTGCACGATGTTTTGTAAGCCGGCTTATTTGTGGCGAGCCAGACCTAGAATTCGGCATGTAACGATTAACTTGACAGTTTCAAGGCAATGGTGAAATAAAACAACGATTAACACAGGTTTTCAACGGTTAACACCGAATGCTCTTGAAAAGAATAGATAGTCATTTCTTTTAATACAAAACTGCTGTTAATCGTTGTTAATCGTTGAAAGTGCTAAATGTCTTCTTGTTAATCGTATGCAATTAAAGTATTTTGCGTTATTAAGAGTTATATGTAAACAAACGGAAGAAAGGTAGATGTTACGGCAAGAAATGGACACATTTTCTCTTGTAGAATGTATTTGTTGACGTTTGTGACATGCCTGTCACGCACGCTGTACTATGTAACACAATAAAATACTAGCGTGACGTAATCTTCTGATTATTACTTGGTCAGAAAAGACTGCCTTCGTGTCCTGAGTTGCAAGAATAATAAATGTATATTAAATACAAGTATTAATACTTAGTGCGTTGTCCTTTTCCAGTAATAATGGGATCCATACGGCCACCCATAGTGTCTATAATCTTGTCGATTACCTCTGATGGAAAGTTGTACATTGTTCTAATTACACGTGATGAAAATTCATCGAATGTCTCACGCGTAATGTTTAATTCTACAGCCTGTTTTCTCAGCTTTTTTTAAACAAGATTAAGGAAATTCTCGATAGCATCTATGTCACGGCTGCGAGGCGGAATACATAATTGTTTTGCCCTTTTTATTTTAAGTACTCTTCTAACAAGAGCAGAATTCTGGTTCGGTGCGTTGAGTTGTACAAACATGCGAGAACCATTCTTGTCTGCTCTTGCAAACATAAGAATCAAATTTTCCATTAACAAAAGAGGCAAATGAACGGCTGTCCAGATTATCATATGCATGACACTCAATTACTCCTTTATCGTAACTAATGGCCACCATTAATCTTAAAACGCGACCTCCACTCCCCTCTTTGCATCCTTTAGCTGTGCATCCCTGAATAAGCCCTTCGCATGCTCTCCTCCATACTCTCCCTTGTGGCGTTCTAGCTTGATCCGCCAGATTTCTTTTATAATAGAAACTGACACCATCCAAATTTAAAGCAACCGTATTGCACCAAATATCCCGAGAGTGGTTATTTTTTATGTTCTTTGCAAAGTGAACACGTTGACGCATGTCATCCTCGGACATCAAGCCTTTTTTACGCGCCTGCAGGAAGTGGTAGCCTTCCTTGTGCAGAAAACGCCAAACGGTCCTGCTGCTTACTTCATTAGGCTTTAGACCAGCCCGCTCCTTAATCCTACTGGAAGAAAAATGTCCTTCCTCTTTTCGTAGCGCTCGCAAACAGCGAATAATTTTTCTCTGGTCACGCGCGTACAACTTGCCTGCGCGTATAAACGGGACCGGTCTGTTTCACGGATATGAACTCGTCTCGAATTCTGTATACCGATGCAAGTGAAATGTTGCATTGTTTCAGTATCTCTACAGCTGGTAATATCTTCTGCCGCGCCAAATATGCAATATACGCCTTTCTTTGCGAGTCAATGGCGCCCATAAAAACCATTGTATAACTGGCGAGGTGATGAGATAATGCATCTCTTTGCGTTACAAATTAATTACAACCATTATCTCCGCGAATTAGAACCAATTAACGGCAATATTCCTGGACGTTAATTAGTACCCAATGTCCAATTACATATCACCCGACTGGGTTTCTGTGCAGGGTTAGATCTCTGTTTTTAAACAATTTGTCTGTTTTACAATCGTGGACAATTCTCGTTAAGAAATCTGAACGCGGCCTACCAAAAACAATTATTTCCTATTCCTCCCCTCGAATTTCTACAAGTTCCTTCTCCCTCCCCCCCTCCCCCTATACAATGTTGATTTGGGAAATGCTGATTGCCGTGAAACTGTTCGTGACCCACCAAACAACATTGAGTTGGGGGGAGGGGGGCGGGGAAAATATGGTCGTTCGATTGTTTACTTGTCAAAACGCTTGGAAGGGTACGTTTTCTTAACCGTTTTGTCCACGATTGTGTCAGCCAATTTTTTTCCATTTCCTCAGAACTCAAAAAGTTTGAACTTCCCGGGAGCCGTGGATAGACACACCGGTCGGTGTTCTCTAAGTTACGCGTACGTTAACGTCAGTGTTTTATTTAGCAGAGATGTAACAAGCCAAAAATTGATCATGCCGGTCGTGATATAAACAACTCGCGTGTCGTTCTGGCCACTTGTTTTGCCATTGTTCAGTGAAATTAGTAACCACCAACACTATGGATCTTTTGAAAAGCTATGAAAGTAATGAATCTAGTTCAGAGGAGCCGGGTAAATCGTTATCCGAAGATTCTCTCCTTAGAAGTGACCTACGCAGTGTTTATTTGGTGACATATAGCCAGGCAGATATTACTAAATTTCCAACCCGGGAAAATTTCGCCTCAGCAGTTGTGTACGCATTTTCTCAATTGCAAGGCAAAGGGAGAGTTGTTCAGTGGTGTTGCTGTCGGGAGAAACATAAGAACGGTGGTGAACATTATCATCTCGCGCTGAAACTGGATCGTAATGAACGCTGGTTATCGGCGAAGGAATTTTTATTGAAGGAATTTGGGATTTCAGTTCACTTTTCCAACAAGCATCACAACTATTTCAGCGCGCACCAAAAACTCATTTTGCAAAGGATATTTCCCTGACTGCTGATACTCCAATCTTCTGCACAGGAAAGCGTCCGCTCATGTATATTAAAAATGGCTTAGTAGATGAACGTGAAACGGAAATGATGAATGTGCGTTGGAGAATTTTTTATTTCAATTTTCAAATCCCGCGGGAGCAGCAAAGAGAAATCCCGCCATGTGCACGATGTTTTGTAAGCCGGCTTATTTGTGGCGAGCCAGACCTAGAATTCGGCATGTAACGATTAACTTGACAGTTTCAAGGCAATGGTGAAATAAAACAACGATTAACACAGGTTTTCAACGGTTAACACCGAATGCTCTTGAAAAGAATAGATAGTCATTTCTTTTAATACAAAACTGCTGTTAATCGTTGTTAATCGTTGAAAGTGCTAAATGTCTTCTTGTTAATCGTATGCAATTAAAGTATTTTGCGTTATTAAGAGTTATATGTAAACAAACGGAAGAAAGGTAGATGTTACGGCAAGAAATGGACACATTTTCTCTTGTAGAATGTATTTGTTGACGTTTGTGACATGCCTGTCACGCACGCTGTACTATGTAACACAATAAAATACTAGCGTGACGTAATCTTCTGATTATTACTTGGTCAGAAAAGACTGCCTTCGTGTCCTGAGTTGCAAGAATAATAAATGTATATTAAATACAAGTATTAATACTTAGTGCGTTGTCCTTTTCCAGTAATAATGGGATCCATACGGCCACCCATAGTGTCTATAATCTTGTCGATTACCTCTGATGGAAAGTTGTACATTGTTCTAATTACACGTGATGAAAATTCATCGAATGTCTCACGCGTAATGTTTAATTCTACAGCCTGTTTTCTCAGCTTTTTTTAAACAAGATTAAGGAAATTCTCGATAGCATCTATGTCACGGCTGCGAGGCGGAATACATAATTGTTTTGCCCTTTTTATTTTAAGTACTCTTCTAACAAGAGCAGAATTCTGGTTCGGTGCGTTGAGTTGTACAAACATGCGAGAACCATTCTTGTCTGCTCTTGCAAACATAGAATCAAATTTTCCATTAACAAAAGAGGCAAATGAACGGCTGTCCAGATTATCATATGCATGACACTCAATTACTCCTTTATCGTAACTAATGGCCACCATTAATCTTAAAACGCGACCTCCACTCCCCTCTTTGCATCCTTTAGCTGTGCATCCCTGAATAAGCCCTTCGCATGCTCTCCTCCATACTCTCCCTTGTGGCGTTCTAGCTTGATCCGCCAGATTTCTTTTATAATAGAAACTGACACCATCCAAATTTAAAGCAACCGTATTGCACCAAATATCCCGAGAGTGGTTATTTTTTATGTTCTTTGCAAAGTGAACACGTTGACGCATGTCATCCTCGGACATCAAGCCTTTTTTACGCGCCTGCAGGAAGTGGTAGCCTTCCTTGTGCAGAAAACGCCAAACGGTCCTGCTGCTTACTTCATTAGGCTTTAGACCAGCCCGCTCCTTAATCCTACTGGAAGAAAAATGTCCTTCCTCTTTTCGTAGCGCTCGCAAACAGCGAATAATTTTTCTCTGGTCACGCGCGTACAACTTGCCTGCGCGTATAAACGGGACCGGTCTGTTTCACGGATATGAACTCGTCTCGAATTCTGTATACCGATGCAAGTGAAATGTTGCATTGTTTCAGTATCTCTACAGCTGGTAATATCTTCTGCCGCGCCAAATATGCAATATACGCCTTTCTTTGCGAGTCAATGGCGCCCATAAAAACCATTGTATAACTGGCGAGGTGATGAGATAATGCATCTCTTTGCGTTACAAATTAATTACAACCATTATCTCCGCGAATTAGAACCAATTAACGGCAATATTCCTGGACGTTAATTAGTACCCAATGTCCAATTACATATCACCCGACTGGGTTTCTGTGCAGGGTTAGATCTCTGTTTTTAAACAATTTGTCTGTTTTACAATCGTGGACAATTCTCGTTAAGAAATCTGAACGCGGCCTACCAAAAACAATTATTTCCTATTCCTCCCCTCGAATTTCTACAAGTTCCTTCTCCCTCCCCCCCTCCCCCTATACAATGTTGATTTGGGAAATGCTGATTGCCGTGAAACTGTTCGTGACCCACCAAACAACATTGAGTTGGGGGGAGGGGGGCGGGGAAAATATGGTCGTTCGATTGTTTACTTGTCAAAACGCTTGGAAGGGTACGTTTTCTTAACCGTTTTGTCCACGATTGTGTCAGCCAATTTTTTTCCATTTCCTCAGAACTCAAAAAGTTTGAACTTCCCGGGAGCCGTGGATAGACACACCGGTCGGTGTTCTCTAAGTTACGCGTACGTTAACGTCAGTGTTTTATTTAGCAGAGATGTAACAAGCCAAAAATTGATCATGCCGGTCGTGATATAAACAACTCGCGTGTCGTTCTGGCCACTTGTTTTGCCATTGTTCAGTGAAATTAGTAACCACCAACACTATGGATCTTTTGAAAAGCTATGAAAGTAATGAATCTAGTTCAGAGGAGCCGGGTAAATCGTTATCCGAAGATTCTCTCCTTAGAAGTGACCTACGCAGTGTTTATTTGGTGACATATAGCCAGGCAGATATTACTAAATTTCCAACCCGGGAAAATTTCGCCTCAGCAGTTGTGTACGCATTTTCTCAATTGCAAGGCAAAGGGAGAGTTGTTCAGTGGTGTTGCTGTCGGGAGAAACATAAGAACGGTGGTGAACATTATCATCTCGCGCTGAAACTGGATCGTAATGAACGCTGGTTATCGGTCGAAGGAATTTTTATTGAAGGAATTTGGGATTTCAGTTCACTTTTCCAACAAGCATCACAACTATTTCAGCGCGCACCAAAAACTCATTTTGCAAAGGATATTTCCCTGACTGCTGATACTCCAATCTTCTGCACAGGAAAGCGTCCGCTCATGTATATTAAAAATGGCTTAGTAGATGAACGTGAAACGGAAATGATGAATGTGCGTTGGAGAATTTTTTATTTCAATTTTCAAATCCCGCGGGAGCAGCAAAGAGAAATCCCGCCATGTGCACGATGTTTTGTAAGCCGGCTTATTTGTGGCGAGCCAGACCTAGAATTCGGCATGTAACGATTAACTTGACAGTTTCAAGGCAATGGTGAAATAAAACAACGATTAACACAGGTTTTCAACGGTTAACACCGAATGCTCTTGAAAAGAATAGATAGTCATTTCTTTTAATACAAAACTGCTGTTAATCGTTGTTAATCGTTGAAAGTGCTAAATGTCTTCTTGTTAATCGTATGCAATTAAAGTATTTTGCGTTATTAAGAGTTATATGTAAACAAACGGAAGAAAGGTAGATGTTACGGCAAGAAATGGACACATTTTCTCTTGTAGAATGTATTTGTTGACGTTTGTGACATGCCTGTCACGCACGCTGTACTATGTAACACAATAAAATACTAGCGTGACGTAATCTTCTGATTATTACTTGGTCAGAAAAGACTGCCTTCGTGTCCTGAGTTGCAAGAATAATAAATGTATATTAAATACAAGTATTAATACTTAGTGCGTTGTCCTTTTCCAGTAATAATGGGATCCATACGGCCACCCATAGTGTCTATAATCTTGTCGATTACCTCTGATGGAAAGTTGTACATTGTTCTAATTACACGTGATGAAAATTCATCGAATGTCTCACGCGTAATGTTTAATTCTACAGCCTGTTTTCTCAGCTTTTTTTAAACAAGATTAAGGAAATTCTCGATAGCATCTATGTCACGGCTGCGAGGCGGAATACATAATTGTTTTGCCCTTTTTATTTTAAGTACTCTTCTAACAAGAGCAGAATTCTGGTTCGGTGCGTTGAGTTGTACAAACATGCGAGAACCATTCTTGTCTGCTCTTGCAAACATAGAATCAAATTTTCCATTAACAAAAGAGGCAAATGAACGGCTGTCCAGATTATCATATGCATGACACTCAATTACTCCTTTATCGTAACTAATGGCCACCATTAATCTTAAAACGCGACCTCCACTCCCCTCTTTGCATCCTTTAGCTGTGCATCCCTGAATAAGCCCTTCGCATGCTCTCCTCCATACTCTCCCTTGTGGCGTTCTAGCTTGATCCGCCAGATTTCTTTTATAATAGAAACTGACACCATCCAAATTTAAAGCAACCGTATTGCACCAAATATCCCGAGAGTGGTTATTTTTTATGTTCTTTGCAAAGTGAACACGTTGACGCATGTCATCCTCGGACATCAAGCCTTTTTTACGCGCCTGCAGGAAGTGGTAGCCTTCCTTGTGCAGAAAACGCCAAACGGTCCTGCTGCTTACTTCATTAGGCTTTAGACCAGCCCGCTCCTTAATCCTACTGGAAGAAAAATGTCCTTCCTCTTTTCGTAGCGCTCGCAAACAGCGAATAATTTTTCTCTGGTCACGCGCGTACAACTTGCCTGCGCGTATAAACGGGACCGGTCTGTTTCACGGATATGAACTCGTCTCGAATTCTGTATACCGATGCAAGTGAAATGTTGCATTGTTTCAGTATCTCTACAGCTGGTAATATCTTCTGCCGCGCCAAATATGCAATATACGCCTTTCTTTGCGAGTCAATGGCGCCCATAAAAACCATTGTATAACTGGCGAGGTGATGAGATAATGCATCTCTTTGCGTTACAAATTAATTACAACCATTATCTCCGCGAATTAGAACCAATTAACGGCAATATTCCTGGACGTTAATTAGTACCCAATGTCCAATTACATATCACCCGACTGGGTTTCTGTGCAGGGTTAGATCTCTGTTTTTAAACAATTTGTCTGTTTTACAATCGTGGACAATTCTCGTTAAGAAATCTGAACGCGGCCTACCAAAAACAATTATTTCCTATTCCTCCCCTCGAATTTCTACAAGTTCCTTCTCCCTCCCCCCCTCCCCCTATACAATGTTGATTTGGGAAATGCTGATTGCCGTGAAACTGTTCGTGACCCACCAAACAACATTGAGTTGGGGGGAGGGGGGCGGGGAAAATATGGTCGTTCGATTGTTTACTTGTCAAAACGCTTGGAAGGGTACGTTTTCTTAACCGTTTTGTCCACGATTGTGTCAGCCAATTTTTTTCCATTTCCTCAGAACTCAAAAAGTTTGAACTTCCCGGGAGCCGTGGATAGACACACCGGTCGGTGTTCTCTAAGTTACGCGTACGTTAACGTCAGTGTTTTATTTAGCAGAGATGTAACAAGCCAAAAATTGATCATGCCGGTCGTGATATAAACAACTCGCGTGTCGTTCTGGCCACTTGTTTTGCCATTGTTCAGTGAAATTAGTAACCACCAACACTATGGATCTTTTGAAAAGCTATGAAAGTAATGAATCTAGTTCAGAGGAGCCGGGTAAATCGTTATCCGAAGATTCTCTCCTTAGAAGTGACCTACGCAGTGTTTATTTGGTGACATATAGCCAGGCAGATATTACTAAATTTCCAACCCGGGAAAATTTCGCCTCAGCAGTTGTGTACGCATTTTCTCAATTGCAAGGCAAAGGGAGAGTTGTTCAGTGGTGTTGCTGTCGGGAGAAACATAAGAACGGTGGTGAACATTATCATCTCGCGCTGAAACTGGATCGTAATGAACGCTGGTTATCGGCGAAGGAATTTTTATTGAAGGAATTTGGGATTTCAGTTCACTTTTCCAACAAGCATCACAACTATTTCAGCGCGCACCAAAAACTCATTTTGCAAAGGATATTTCCCTGACTGCTGATACTCCAATCTTCTGCACAGGAAAGCGTCCGCTCATGTATATTAAAAATGGCTTAGTAGATGAACGTGAAACGGAAATGATGAATGTGCGTTGGAGAATTTTTTATTTCAATTTTCAAATCCCGCGGGAGCAGCAAAGAGAAATCCCGCCATGTGCACGATGTTTTGTAAGCCGGCTTATTTGTGGCGAGCCAGACCTAGAATTCGGCATGTAACGATTAACTTGACAGTTTCAAGGCAATGGTGAAATAAAACAACGATTAACACAGGTTTTCAACGGTTAACACCGAATGCTCTTGAAAAGAATAGATAGTCATTTCTTTTAATACAAAACTGCTGTTAATCGTTGTTAATCTTTGAAAGTGCTAAATGTCTTCTTGTTAATCGTATGCAATTAAAGTATTTTGCGTTATTAAGAGTTATATGTAAACAAACGGAAGAAAGGTAGATGTTACGGCAAGAAATGGACACATTTTCTCTTGTAGAATGTATTTGTTGACGTTTGTGACATGCCTGTCACGCACGCTGTACTATGTAACACAATAAAATACTAGCGTGACGTAATCTTCTGATTATTACTTGGTCAGAAAAGACTGCCTTCGTGTCCTGAGTTGCAAGAATAATAAATGTATATTAAATACAAGTATTAATACTTAGTGCGTTGTCCTTTTCCAGTAATAATGGGATCCATACGGCCACCCATAGTGTCTATAATCTTGTCGATTACCTCTGATGGAAAGTTGTACATTGTTCTAATTACACGTGATGAAAATTCATCGAATGTCTCACGCGTAATGTTTAATTCTACAGCCTGTTTTCTCAGCTTTTTTTAAACAAGATTAAGGAAATTCTCGATAGCATCTATGTCACGGCTGCGAGGCGGAATACATAATTGTTTTGCCCTTTTTATTTTAAGTACTCTTCTAACAAGAGCAGAATTCTGGTTCGGTGCGTTGAGTTGTACAAACATGCGAGAACCATTCTTGTCTGCTCTTGCAAACATAGAATCAAATTTTCCATTAACAAAAGAGGCAAATGAACGGCTGTCCAGATTATCATATGCATGACACTCAATTACTCCTTTATCGTAACTAATGGCCACCATTAATCTTAAAACGCGACCTCCACTCCCCTCTTTGCATCCTTTAGCTGTGCATCCCTGAATAAGCCCTTCGCATGCTCTCCTCCATACTCTCCCTTGTGGCGTTCTAGCTTGATCCGCCAGATTTCTTTTATAATAGAAACTGACACCATCCAAATTTAAAGCAACCGTATTGCACCAAATATCCCGAGAGTGGTTATTTTTTATGTTCTTTGCAAAGTGAACACGTTGACGCATGTCATCCTCGGACATCAAGCCTTTTTTACGCGCCTGCAGGAAGTGGTAGCCTTCCTTGTGCAGAAAACGCCAAACGGTCCTGCTGCTTACTTCATTAGGCTTTAGACCAGCCCGCTCCTTAATCCTACTGGAAGAAAAATGTCCTTCCTCTTTTCGTAGCGCTCGCAAACAGCGAATAATTTTTCTCTGGTCACGCGCGTACAACTTGCCTGCGCGTATAAACGGGACCGGTCTGTTTCACGGATATGAACTCGTCTCGAATTCTGTATACCGATGCAAGTGAAATGTTGCATTGTTTCAGTATCTCTACAGCTGGTAATATCTTCTGCCGCGCCAAATATGCAATATACGCCTTTCTTTGCGAGTCAATGGCGCCCATAAAAACCATTGTATAACTGGCGAGGTGATGAGATAATGCATCTCTTTGCGTTACAAATTAATTACAACCATTATCTCCGCGAATTAGAACCAATTAACGGCAATATTCCTGGACGTTAATTAGTACCCAATGTCCAATTACATATCACCCGACTGGGTTTCTGTGCAGGGTTAGATCTCTGTTTTTAAACAATTTGTCTGTTTTACAATCGTGGACAATTCTCGTTAAGAAATCTGAACGCGGCCTACCAAAAACAATTATTTCCTATTCCTCCCCTCGAATTTCTACAAGTTCCTTCTCCCTCCCCCCCTCCCCCTATACAATGTTGATTTGGGAAATGCTGATTGCCGTGAAACTGTTCGTGACCCACCAAACAACATTGAGTTGGGGGGAGGGGGGCGGGGAAAATATGGTCGTTCGATTGTTTACTTGTCAAAACGCTTGGAAGGGTACGTTTTCTTAACCGTTTTGTCCACGATTGTGTCAGCCAATTTTTTTCCATTTCCTCAGAACTCAAAAAGTTTGAACTTCCCGGGAGCCGTGGATAGACACACCGGTCGGTGTTCTCTAAGTTACGCGTACGTTAACGTCAGTGTTTTATTTAGCAGAGATGTAACAAGCCAAAAATTGATCATGCCGGTCGTGATATAAACAACTCGCGTGTCGTTCTGGCCACTTGTTTTGCCATTGTTCAGTGAAATTAGTAACCACCAACACTATGGATCTTTTGAAAAGCTATGAAAGTAATGAATCTAGTTCAGAGGAGCCGGGTAAATCGTTATCCGAAGATTCTCTCCTTAGAAGTGACCTACGCAGTGTTTATTTGGTGACATATAGCCAGGCAGATATTACTAAATTTCCAACCCGGGAAAATTTCGCCTCAGCAGTTGTGTACGCATTTTCTCAATTGCAAGGCAAAGGGAGAGTTGTTCAGTGGTGTTGCTGTCGGGAGAAACATAAGAACGGTGGTGAACATTATCATCTCGCGCTGAAACTGGATCGTAATGAACGCTGGTTATCGGCGAAGGAATTTTTATTGAAGGAATTTGGGATTTCAGTTCACTTTTCCAACAAGCATCACAACTATTTCAGCGCGCACCAAAAACTCATTTTGCAAAGGATATTTCCCTGACTGCTGATACTCCAATCTTCTGCACAGGAAAGCGTCCGCTCATGTATATTAAAAATGGCTTAGTAGATGAACGTGAAACGGAAATGATGAATGTGCGTTGGAGAATTTTTTATTTCAATTTTCAAATCCCGCGGGAGCAGCAAAGAGAAATCCCGCCATGTGCACGATGTTTTGTAAGCCGGCTTATTTGTGGCGAGCCAGACCTAGAATTCGGCATGTAACGATTAACTTGACAGTTTCAAGGCAATGGTGAAATAAAACAACGATTAACACAGGTTTTCAACGGTTAACACCGAATGCTCTTGAAAAGAATAGATAGTCATTTCTTTTAATACAAAACTGCTGTTAATCGTTGTTAATCGTTGAAAGTGCTAAATGTCTTCTTGTTAATCGTATGCAATTAAAGTATTTTGCGTTATTAAGAGTTATATGTAAACAAACGGAAGAAAGGTAGATGTTACGGCAAGAAATGGACACATTTTCTCTTGTAGAATGTATTTGTTGACGTTTGTGACATGCCTGTCACGCACGCTGTACTATGTAACACAATAAAATACTAGCGTGACGTAATCTTCTGATTATTACTTGGTCAGAAAAGACTGCCTTCGTGTCCTGAGTTGCAAGAATAATAAATGTATATTAAATACAAGTATTAATACTTAGTGCGTTGTCCTTTTCCAGTAATAATGGGATCCATACGGCCACCCATAGTGTCTATAATCTTGTCGATTACCTCTGATGGAAAGTTGTACATTGTTCTAATTACACGTGATGAAAACGCGTAATGTTTAATTCTACAGCCTGTTTTCTCAGCTTTTTTTAAACAAGATTAAAGAAATTCTCGATAGCATCTATGTCACGGCTGCGAGGCGGAATACATAATTGTTTTGCCCTTTTTATTTTAAGTACTCTTCTAACAAGAGCAGAATTCTGGTTCGGTGCGTTGAGTTGTACAAACATGCGAGAACCATTCTTGTCTGCTCTTGCAAACATAGAATCAAATTTTCTATTAACAAAAGAGGCAAATGAACGGCTGTCCAGATTATCATATGCATGACACTCAATTACTCCTTTACCGTAACTAATGGCCACCATTAATCTTAAAACGCGACCTCCACTCCCCTCTTTGCATCCTTTAGCCGGCTGTGCATCCCTGAATAAGCCCTTCGCACGCTCTCCTACATACTCTCCCTTGTGGCGTTCTAGCTTGATCCGCCAGATTTCTTTTATAATAGAAACTGACACCATCCAAATAGAAAGCAACCGTATTGCACCAAATATCCCGAGAGTGGTTATTTTTTATGTTCTTTGCAAAGTGAACACGTTGACGCATGTCATCCTCGGACATCAAGCCTTTTTTACGCGCCTGCAGGTAGTGGTAGCCTTCCTTGTGCAGAAAACGCCAAACGGTCCTGCTGCTTACTTCATTAGGCTTTAGACCAGCCCGCTCCTTAATCCTACTGGAAGAAAAATGTCCTTCCTCTTTTCGTAGCGCTCGCAAACAGCGAATAATTTTTCTCTGGTCACGCGCGCACAACTTGCTCGGAGGTCCTCCTGCGCGTATAAACGGGACCGGTCTGTTTCACGGATATGAACTCGTCTCGAATTCTGTATACCGATGCAAGTGAAATGTTGCATTGTTTCAGTATCTCTACGGCTGGTAATATCTTCTGCCGCGCCAAATATGCAATATACGCCTTTCTTTGCGAGTCAATTGCGCCCGTAAAAGCCATTGTATAACTGGCGAGGTGATGAGATAATGCATCTCTTTGCGTTACAAATTAATTACAACCATTATCTCCGCGAATTAGAACCAATTAATGGCAATATTCCTGGACGTTAATTAGTACCCAATGTCCAATTACATATCACCCGACCGGGTTTCTGTGCAGGGTTAGATCTCTGTTTTTAAACAATTTGTCTGTTTTACAATCGTGGACAATTCTCGTTAAGAAATCTGAACGCGGCCTACCAAAAACAATTATTTCCTATTCCTCCCCTCGAATTTCTACAAGTTCCTTCTCCCTCCCCCCCTCCCCCTATACAATGTTGATTTGGGAAATGCTGATTGCCGTGAAACTGTTCGTGACCCACCAAACAACATTGAGTTGGGGGGAGGGGGGCGGGGAAAATATGGTCGTTCGATTGTTTACTTGTCAAAACGCTTGGAAGGGTACGTTTTCTTAACCGTTTTGTCCACGATTGTGTCAGCCAATTTTTTTCCATTTCCTCAGAACTCAAAAAGTTTGAACTTCCCGGGAGCCGTGGATAGACACACCGGTCGGTGTTCTCTAAGTTACGCGTACGTTAACGTCAGTGTTTTATTTAGCAGAGATGTAACAAGCCAAAAATAGATCATGCCGGTCGTGATATAAACAACTCGCGTGTCGTTCTGGCCACTTGTTTTGCCATTGTTCAGTGAAATTAGTAACCACCAACACTATGGATCTTTTGAAAAGCTATGAAAGTGATGAATCTAGTTCAGAGGAGCCGGGTAAATCGTTATCCGAAGATTCTCTCCTTAGAAGTGACCTACGCAGTGTTTATTTGGTGACATATAGCCAGGCAGATATTACTAAATTTCCAACCCGGGAAAATTTCGCCTCAGCAGTTGTACGCATTTTCTCAATTGCAAGGCAAAGGGAGAGTTGTTCAGTGGTGTTGCTGTCGGGAGAAACATAAGAACGGTGGTGAACATTATCATCTCGCGCTGAAACTGGATCGTAATGAACGCTGGTTATCGGCGAAGGAATTTTTATTGAAGGAATTTGGGATTTCAGTTCACTTTTCCAACAAGCATCACAACTATTTCAGCGCGCACCAAAAACTCATTTTGCAAAGGATATTTCCCTGACTGCTGATACTTTAATCTTCTGCACAGGAAAGCGTCCGCTCATGTATATTAAAAATGGCTTAGTAGATGAACGTGAAACGGAAATGATGAATGTGCCTTGGAGAATTTTTTATTTCAATTTTCAAATCCCGCGGGAGCAGCAAAGAGAAATCCCGCCAGGTGCACGATGTTTTGTAAGCCGGCTTATTTGTGGCGAGCCAGACCTAGAATTCGGCATGTAACGATTAACTTGACAGTTTCAAGGCAATGGTGAAATAAAACAACGATTAACACAGGTTTTCAACGGTTAACACCGAATGCTCTTGAAAAGAATAGATAGTCATTTCTTTTAATACAAAACTGCTGTTAATCGTTGTTAATCGTTGAAAGTGCTAAATGTCTTCTTGTTAATCGTATGCAATTAAAGTATTTTGCGTTATTAAGAGTTATATGTAAACAAACGGAAGAAAGGTAGATGTTACGGCAAGAAATGGACACATTTTCTCTTGTAGAATGTATTTGTTGACGTTTGTGACATGCCTGTCACGCACGCTGTACTATGTAACACAATAAAATACTAGCGTGACGTAATCTTCTGATTATTACTTGGTCAGAAAAGACTGCTTTCGTGTCCTGAGTTGCAAGAATAATAAATGTATATTGAATACAAGTATTAATACTTAGTGCGTTGTCCTTTTCCAGTAATAATGGCATCCATACGGCCACCCATAGTGTCTATAATCTTGTCGATTACCTCTGATGGAAAGTTGTACATTGTTCTAATTACACGTGATGAAAATTCATCGAATGTCTCACGCGTAATGTTTAATTCTACAGCCTGTTTTCTCAGCTTTTTTTAAACAAGATTAAAGAAATTCTCGATAGCATCTATGTCACGGCTGCGAGGCGGAATACATAATTGTTTTGCCCTTTTTATTTTAAGTACTCTTCTAACAAGAGCAGAATTCTGGTTCGGTGCGTTGAGTTGTACAAACATGCGAGAACCATTCTTGTCTGCTCTTGCAAACATAGAATCAAATTTTCTATTAACAAAAGAGGCAAATGAACGGCTGTCCAGATTATCATATGCATGACACTCAATTACTCCTTTACCGTAACTAATGGCCACCATTAATCTTAAAACGCGACCTCCACTCCCCTCTTTGCATCCTTTAGCCGGCTGTGCATCCCTGAATAAGCCCTTCGCACGCTCTCCTACATACTCTCCCTTGTGGCGTTCTAGCTTGATCCGCCAGATTTCTTTTATAATAGAAACTGACACCATCCAAATAGAAAGCAACCGTATTGCACCAAATATCCCGAGAGTGGTTATTTTTTATGTTCTTTGCAAAGTGAACACGTTGACGCATGTCATCCTCGGACATCAAGCCTTTTTTACGCGCCTGCAGGTAGTGGTAGCCTTCCTTGTGCAGAAAACGCCAAACGGTCCTGCTGCTTACTTCATTAGGCTTTAGACCAGCCCGCTCCTTAATCCTACTGGAAGAAAAATGTCCTTCCTCTTTTCGTAGCGCTCGCAAACAGCGAATAATTTTTCTCTGGTCACGCGCGCACAACTTGCTCGGAGGTCCTCCTGCGCGTATAAACGGGACCGGTCTGTTTCACGGATATGAACTCGTCTCGAATTCTGTATACCGATGCAAGTGAAATGTTGCATTGTTTCAGTATCTCTACGGCTGGTAATATCTTCTGCCGCGCCAAATATGCAATATACGCCTTTCTTTGCGAGTCAATTGCGCCCGTAAAAGCCATTGTATAACTGGCGAGGTGATGAGATAATGCATCTCTTTGCGTTACAAATTAATTACAACCATTATCTCCGCGAATTAGAACCAATTAATGGCAATATTCCTGGACGTTAATTAGTACCCAATGTCCAATTACATATCACCCGACCGGGTTTCTGTGCAGGGTTAGATCTCTGTTTTTAAACAATTTGTCTGTTTTACAATCGTGGACAATTCTCGTTAAGAAATCTGAACGCGGCCTACCAAAAACAATTATTTCCTATTCCTCCCCTCGAATTTCTACAAGTTCCTTCTCCCTCCCCCCCTCCCCCTATACAATGTTGATTTGGGAAATGCTGATTGCCGTGAAACTGTTCGTGACCCACCAAACAACATTGAGTTGGGGGGAGGGGGGCGGGGAAAATATGGTCGTTCGATTGTTTACTTGTCAAAACGCTTGGAAGGGTACGTTTTCTTAACCGTTTTGTCCACGATTGTGTCAGCCAATTTTTTTCCATTTCCTCAGAACTCAAAAAGTTTGAACTTCCCGGGAGCCGTGGATAGACACACCGGTCGGTGTTCTCTAAGTTACGCGTACGTTAACGTCAGTGTTTTATTTAGCAGAGATGTAACAAGCCAAAAATAGATCATGCCGGTCGTGATATAAACAACTCGCGTGTCGTTCTGGCCACTTGTTTTGCCATTGTTCAGTGAAATTAGTAACCACCAACACTATGGATCTTTTGAAAAGCTATGAAAGTGATGAATCTAGTTCAGAGGAGCCGGGTAAATCGTTATCCGAAGATTCTCTCCTTAGAAGTGACCTACGCAGTGTTTATTTGGTGACATATAGCCAGGCAGATATTACTAAATTTCCAACCCGGGAAAATTTCGCCTCAGCAGTTGTGTACGCATTTTCTCAATTGCAAGGCAAAGGGAGAGTTGTTCAGTGGTGTTGCTGTCGGGAGAAACATAAGAACGGTGGTGAACATTATCATCTCGCGCTGAAACTGGATCGTAATGAACGCTGGTTATCGGCGAAGGAATTTTTATTGAAGGAATTTGGGATTTCAGTTCACTTTTCCAACAAGCATCACAACTATTTCAGCGCGCACCAAAAACTCATTTTGCAAAGGATATTTCCCTGACTGCTGATACTTTAATCTTCTGCACAGGAAAGCGTCCGCTCATGTATATTAAAAATGGCTTAGTAGATGAACGTGAAACGGAAATGATGAATGTGCCTTGGAGAATTTTTTATTTCAATTTTCAAATCCCGCGGGAGCAGCAAAGAGAAATCCCGCCAGGTGCACGATGTTTTGTAAGCCGGCTTATTTGTGGCGAGCCAGACCTAGAATTCGGCATGTAACGATTAGACTTGACAGTTTCAAGGCAATGGTGAAATAAAACAACGATTAACACAGGTTTTCAACGGTTAACACCGAATGCTCTTGAAAAGAATAGATAGTCATTTCTTTTAATACAAAACTGCTGTTAATCGTTGTTAATCGTTGAAAGTGCTAAATGTCTTCTTGTTAATCGTATGCAATTAAAGTATTTTGCGTTATTAAGAGTTATATGTAAACAAACGGAAGAAAGGTAGATGTTACGGCAAGAAATGGACACATTTTCTCTTGTAGAATGTATTTGTTGACGTTTGTGACATGCCTGTCACGCACGCTGTACTATGTAACACAATAAAATACTAGCGTGACGTAATCTTCTGATTATTACTTGGTCAGAAAAGACTGCTTTCGTGTCCTGAGTTGCAAGAATAATAAATGTATATTGAATACAAGTATTAATACTTAGTGCGTTGTCCTTTTCCAGTAATAATGGCATCCATACGGCCACCCATAGTGTCTATAATCTTGTCGATTACCTCTGATGGAAAGTTGTACATTGTTCTAATTACACGTGATGAAAATTCATCGAATGTCTCACGCGTAATGTTTAATTCTACAGCCTGTTTTCTCAGCTTTTTTAAACAAGATTAAAGAAATTCTCGATAGCATCTATGTCACGGCTGCGAGGCGGAATACATAATTGTTTTGCCCTTTTTATTTTAAGTACTCTTCTAACAAGAGCAGAATTCTGGTTCGGTGCGTTGAGTTGTACAAACATGCGAGAACCATTCTTGTCTGCTCTTGCAAACATAGAATCAAATTTTCTATTAACAAAAGAGGCAAATGAACGGCTGTCCAGATTATCATATGCATGACACTCAATTACTCCTTTACCGTAACTAATGGCCACCATTAATCTTAAAACGCGACCTCCACTCCCCTCTTTGCATCCTTTAGCCGGCTGTGCATCCCTGAATAAGCCCTTCGCACGCTCTCCTACATACTCTCCCTTGTGGCGTTCTAGCTTGATCCGCCAGATTTCTTTTATAATAGAAACTGACACCATCCAAATAGAAAGCAACCGTATTGCACCAAATATCCCGAGAGTGGTTATTTTTTATGTTCTTTGCAAAGTGAACACGTTGACGCATGTCATCCTCGGACATCAAGCCTTTTTTACGCGCCTGCAGGTAGTGGTAGCCTTCCTTGTGCAGAAAACGCCAAACGGTCCTGCTGCTTACTTCATTAGGCTTTAGACCAGCCCGCTCCTTAATCCTACTGGAAGAAAAATGTCCTTCCTCTTTTCGTAGCGCTCGCAAACAGCGAATAATTTTTCTCTGGTCACGCGCGCACAACTTGCTCGGGAGGTCCTCCTGCGCGTATAAACGGGACCGGTCTGTTTCACGGATATGAACTCGTCTCGAATTCTGTATACCGATGCAAGTGAAATGTTGCATTGTTTCAGTATCTCTACGGCTGGTAATATCTTCTGCCGCGCCAAATATGCAATATACGCCTTTCTTTGCGAGTCAATTGCGCCCGTAAAAGCCATTGTATAACTGGCGAGGTGATGAGATAATGCATCTCTTTGCGTTACAAATTAATTACAACCATTATTCTCCGCGAATTAGAACCAATTAATGGCAATATTCCTGGACGTTAATTAGTACCCAATGTCCAATTACATATCACCCGACCGGGTTTCTGTGCAGGGTTAGATCTCTGTTTTTAAACAATTTGTCTGTTTTACAATCGTGGACAATTCTCGTTAAGAAATCTGAACGCGGCCTACCAAAAACAATTATTTCCTATTCCTCCCCTCGAATTTCTACAAGTTCCTTCTCCCTCCCCCCTCCCCCTATACAATGTTGATTTGGGAAATGCTGATTGCCGTGAAACTGTTCGTGACCCACCAAACAACATTGAGTTGGGGGGAGGGGGGCGGGGAAAATATGGTCGTTCGATTGTTTACTTGTCAAAACGCTTGGAAGGGTACGTTTTCTTAACCGTTTTGTCCACGATTGTGTCAGCCAATTTTTTTCCATTTCCTCAGAACTCAAAAAGTTTGAACTTCCCGGGAGCCGTGGATAGACACACCGGTCGGTGTTCTCTAAGTTACGCGTACGTTAACGTCAGTGTTTTATTTAGCAGAGATGTAACAAGCCAAAAATAGATCATGCCGGTCGTGATATAAACAACTCGCGTGTCGTTCTGGCCACTTGTTTTGCCATTGTTCAGTGAAATTAGTAACCACCAACACTATGGATCTTTTGAAAAGCTATGAAAGTGATGAATCTAGTTCAGAGGAGCCGGGTAAATCGTTATCCGAAGATTCTCTCCTTAGAAGTGACCTACGCAGTGTTTATTTGGTGACATATAGCCAGGCAGATATTACTAAATTTCCAACCCGGGAAAATTTCGCCTCAGCAGTTGTGTACGCATTTTCTCAATTGCAAGGCAAAGGGAGAGTTGTTCAGTGGTGTTGCTGTCGGGAGAAACATAAGAACGGTGGTGAACATTATCATCTCGCGCTGAAACTGGATCGTAATGAACGCTGGTTATCGGCGAAGGAATTTTTATTGAAGGAATTTGGGATTTCAGTTCACTTTTCCAACAAGCATCACAACTATTTCAGCGCGCACCAAAAACTCATTTTGCAAAGGATATTTCCCTGACTGCTGATACTTTAATCTTCTGCACAGGAAAGCGTCCGCTCATGTATATTAAAAATGGCTTAGTAGATGAACGTGAAACGGAAATGATGAATGTGCCTTGGAGAATTTTTTATTTCAATTTTCAAATCCCGCGGGAGCAGCAAAGAGAAATCCCGCCAGGTGCACGATGTTTTGTAAGCCGGCTTATTTGTGGCGAGCCAGACCTAGAATTCGGCATGTAACGATTAACTTGACAGTTTCAAGGCAATGGTGAAATAAAACAACGATTAACACAGGTTTTCAACGGTTAACACCGAATGCTCTTGAAAAGAATAGATAGTCATTTCTTTTAATACAAAACTGCTGTTAATCGTTGTTAATCGTTGAAAGTGCTAAATGTCTTCTTGTTAATCGTATGCAATTAAAGTATTTTGCGTTATTAAGAGTTATATGTAAACAAACGGAAGAAAGGTAGATGTTACGGCAAGAAATGGACACATTTTCTCTTGTAGAATGTATTTGTTGACGTTTGTGACATGCCTGTCACGCACGCTGTACTATGTAACACAATAAAATACTAGCGTGACGTAATCTTCTGATTATTACTTGGTCAGAAAAGACTGCTTTCGTGTCCTGAGTTGCAAGAATAATAAATGTATATTGAATACAAGTATTAATACTTAGTGCGTTGTCCTTTTCCAGTAATAATGGCATCCATACGGCCACCCATAGTGTCTATAATCTTGTCGATTACCTCTGATGGAAAGTTGTACATTGTTCTAATTACACGTGATGAAAATTCATCGAATGTCTCACGCGTAATGTTTAATTCTACAGCCTGTTTTCTCAGCTTTTTTTAAACAAGATTAAAGAAATTCTCGATAGCATCTATGTCACGGCTGCGAGGCGGAATACATAATTGTTTTGCCCTTTTTATTTTAAGTACTCTTCTAACAAGAGCAGAATTCTGGTTCGGTGCGTTGAGTTGTACAAACATGCGAGAACCATTCTTGTCTGCTCTTGCAAACATAGAATCAAATTTTCTATTAACAAAAGAGGCAAATGAACGGCTGTCCAGATTATCATATGCATGACACTCAATT
>NW_028146118.1:0-15000 GCF_977016875.1 Pavona decussata
GATTAATGATACAAAGAAGAATATCAAGCCGTTCTGCACATTTTTGAGCCCAAATACTAATAATATCTGTCTGAATTTAAAAGAACATACCCTCAGAAATCTATGATTTTTGTTAACTTTTCTTAACATATAACTTGTTTTTTTTTATTATTATTATTTTTATTTCCCATTAAATTTAGCGATGTACGATACAAGAGTCACCAGCAGTCATTTTAAAGACAAAAGCTATTCATCTCCCGACCCCCCCCCCCCCTCCCCGAAAGTACCCGATGTAGACTCATTTAATTGTTTTGCCCAGCTAGCCCCATTCTCTCTCAAACGTTTATACACGGCACAACGAACTCGCTTTGAATTCGGCGCGCTCTTAGCTGAGAAGAAATTCATTAGCCCTAGCGTTTTGTTTGGCTTCCTTAAGCAAAAGTTTTCCTGAGGACATCATTAAGTCTAATGAGGGAAAAAAGTCTTCCCAGTGCAGTTGCTGCCTGGTCTAATATGCTTGCTACCAGTAGTCCTGTTTTTTAGCTAAACGGGTAAACTTTAGTTACTCGGGCTTGGACGAACGCTGGCATATTTTGGGCTTTGCTTGAGGAGGTGACAGTCTTTGGCTTTAAAAAGTAGCTCTTAGGGATGATTTCTAGTCAAGCAAGATGAAATTATCGGGAATTTTTAGCCTGGCCAAAGACTTAGTTTATTTTCTTGTTGAAAACCGCCATATGTGTTCCCCGTTCCAATCTTTTTGCCAACATCCGGGACTTAAAGTTATATCACTAAACACGAACAAGAAATGGCAAGGATTTTCTCTTCAAAAAGCGTAAGTTTGAAAGCTATTCGATTATTTTTCGCCGTTATAACTGTAGCGTTGTTAGGCTAGTGATCGATTAGTCGAGAGGTGCGGTTTGGGGTCGGATTTCCGGACTCAATGTCATAAATAATTTCCAGATGTCGTTCGGCGTGATTCGTTTCGATTTGTAAATATAGAAGAGATTCGGAAAATCAATTTAGAACGCTGTCTTGCTCCGATTAAGCCGATTCTGTTGTAGAAAGCTAGACTGGACCGCTAAAAGACCGGGTTTTAGGTGAGATTTAAGATGCGTTGGCGCCGTTAATAATTGCGAAATGTCGCACTTGTTTTTGTCAACACATAGGCCATGTTTTCATGTCAGTTCAAATGTCAGTGCTAGTGTCATGTCCAATTTCAAAGACAAACCTTCTATACCAGGTCTGTAGTATTCTTTGACCTTGCTTTCTTGTGATGAGCCCTAATTAAAGTCATGTTCTGGACTAGCATATTCCATCAGCCTAGAAAGTCTCAAATGTGGTTAATTTCTGAGGGCATGTTCTTAAAAATCCAGACAGATATTAAAATGATATAAGTGGAATGATGAAAATATAAGCTTTTCTTGCTAGTCCTGCTTTTGTAAATCACAGTTGTTTTGTTTAGCAATGTAACTGCTGTTAGTAGAAGGGCTTAAAGCCTCAACTTTACAGCTTATTTCAAAATATGATGAATGCAAGGAACTAGTTAGCCCTTGCTTTGTGTCACTCATAAACTGACATGATTTCTTGCCTAAAATATAACTTGTGGAGGTACCATTTCCTCTTTATTTGGTTACTACAGTTTATCTTGAAGTGATTAATGATACAAAGAAGAATATCAAGCCGTTCTGCACATTTTGAGCCCAAATACTAATAATATCTGTCTGAATTTAAAAGAACATACCCTCAGAAATCTATGATTTTTGTTAACTTTTCTTAACATATAACTTGTTTTTTTTTATTATTATTATTTTTATTTCCCATTAAATTTAGCGATGTACGATACAAGAGTCACCAGCAGTCATTTTAAAGACAAAAGCTATTCATCTCCCGACCCCCCCCCCCCCTCCCCGAAAGTACCCGATGTAGACTCATTTAATTGTTTTGCCCAGCTAGCCCCATTCTCTCTCAAACGTTTATACACGGCACAACGAACTCGCTTTGAATTCGGCGCGCTCTTAGCTGAGAAGAAATTCATTAGCCCTAGCGTTTTGTTTGGCTTCCTTAAGCAAAGTTTTCCTGAGGACATCATTAAGTCTAATGAGGGAAAAAGTCTTCCCAGTGCAGTTGCTGCCTGGTCTAATATGCTTGCTACCAGTAGTCCTGTTTTTTAGCTAAACGGGTAAACTTTAGTTACTCGGCTTGGACGAACGCTGGCATATTTTGGGCTTTGCTTGAGGAGGTGACAGTCTTTGGCTTTAAAAGTAGCTCTTAGGGATGATTTCTAGTCAAGCAAGATGAAATTATCGGGAATTTTTAGCCTGGCCAAAGACTTAGTTTATTTTCTTGTGAAAACCGCCATATGTGTTCCCCGTTCCAATCTTTTTGCCAACATCCGGGACTTAAAGTTATATCACTAAACACGAACAAGAAATGGCAAGGATTTTCTCTCAAAAAGCGTAAGTTTGAAAAGCTATTCGATTATTTTTCGCCGTTATAACTGTAGCGTTGTTAGGCTAGTGATCGATTAGTCGAGAGGTGCGGTTTGGGGTCGGATTTCCGGACTCAATGTCATAAATAATTTCCAGATGTCGTTCGGCGTGATTCGTTTCGATTTGTAAATATAGAAGAGATTCGGAAAATCAATTTAGAACGCTGTCTTGCTCCGATTAAGCCGATTCTGTTGTAGAAAGCTAGACTGGACCGCTAAAAGACCGGGTTTTAGGTGAGATTTAAGATGCGTTGGCGCCGTTAATAATTGCGAAATGTCGCACTTGTTTTGTCAACACATAGGCCATGTTTCATGTCAGTTCAAATGTCAGTGCTAGTGTCATGTCCAATTTCAAAGACAAACCTTCTATACCAGGTCTGTAGTATTCTTTGACCTTGCTTTCTTGTGATGAGCCCTAATTAAAGTCATGTTCTGGACTAGCATATTCCATCAGCCTAGAAAGTCTCAAAATGTGGTTAATTTCTGAGGGCATGTTCTTAAAAATCCAGACAGATATTAAAATGATATAAGTGGAATGATGAAAATATAAGCTTTTCTTGCTAGTCCTGCTTTTGTAAATCACAGTTGTTTTGTTTAGCAATGTAACTGCTGTTAGTAGAAGGGCTTAAAGCCTCAACTTTACAGCTTATTTCAAAATATGATGAATGCAAGGAACTAGTTAGCCCTTGCTTTGTGTCACTCATAAACTGACATGATTTCTTGCCTAAAATATAACTTGTGGAGGTACCATTTCCTCTTTATTTGGTTACTACAGTTTATCTTGAAGTGATTAATGATACAAAGAAGAATATCAAGCCGTTCTGCACATTTTGAGCCCAAATACTAATAATATCTGTCTGAATTTAAAAGAACATACCCTCAGAAATCTATGATTTTTGTTAACTTTTCTTAACATATAACTTGTTTTTTTTTTTATTATTATTATTTTTATTTCCCATTAAATTTAGCGATGTACGATACAAGAGTCACCAGCAGTCATTTTAAAGACAAAAGCTATTCATCTCCCGACCCCCCCCCCCCCCCTCCCCGAAAGTACCCGATGTAGACTCATTTAATTGTTTTGCCCAGCTAGCCCCATTCTCTCTCAAACGTTTATACACGGCACAACGAACTCGCTTTGAATTCGGCGCGCTCTTAGCTGAGAAGAAATTCATTAGCCCTAGCGTTTTGTTTGGCTTCCTTAAGCAAAGTTTTCCTGAGGACATCATTAAGTCTAATGAGGGAAAAAGTCTTCCCAGTGCAGTTGCTGCCTGGTCTAATATGCTTGCTACCAGTAGTCCTGTTTTTTAGCTAAACGGGTAAACTTTAGTTACTCGGGCTTGGACGAACGCTGGCATATTTTGGGCTTTGCTTGAGGAGGTGACAGTCTTTGGCTTTAAAAAGTAGCTCTTAGGGATGATTTCTAGTCAAGCAAGATGAAATTATCGGGAATTTTTCAGCCTGGCCAAAGACTTAGTTTATTTTCTTGTTGAAAACCGCCATATGTGTTCCCCGTTCCAATCTTTTTGCCAACATCCGGGACTTAAAGTTATATCACTAAACACGAACAAGAAATGGCAAGGATTTTCTCTTCAAAAAGCGTAAGTTTGAAAAGCTATTCGATTATTTTTCGCCGTTATAACTGTAGCGTTGTTAGGCTAGTGATCGATTAGTCGAGAGGTGCGGTTTGGGGTCGGATTTCCGGACTCAATGTCATAAATAATTTCCAGATGTCGTTCGGCGTGATTCGTTTCGATTTGTAAATATAGAAGAGATTCGGAAAATCAATTTAGAACGCTGTCTTGCTCCGATTAAGCCGATTCTGTTGTAGAAAGCTAGACTGGACCGCTAAAAGACCGGGTTTTAGGTGAGATTTAAGATGCGTTGGCGCCGTTAATAATTGCGAAATGTCGCACTTGTTTTGTCAACACATAGGCCATGTTTCATGTCAGTTCAAATGTCAGTGCTAGTGTCATGTCCAATTTCAAAGACAAACCTTCTATACCAGGTCTGTAGTATTCTTTGACCTTGCTTTCTTGTGATGAGCCCTAATTAAAGTCATGTTCTGGACTAGCATATTCCATCAGCCTAGAAAGTCTCAAAATGTGGTTAATTTCTGAGGGCATGTTCTTAAAAATCCAGACAGATATTAAAATGATATAAGTGGAATGATGAAAATATAAGCTTTTCTTGCTAGTCCTGCTTTTGTAAATCACAGTTGTTTTGTTTAGCAATGTAACTGCTGTTAGTAGAAGGGCTTAAAGCCTCAACTTTACAGCTTATTTCAAAATATGATGAATGCAAGGAACTAGTTAGCCCTTGCTTTGTGTCACTCATAAACTGACATGATTTCTTGCCTAAAATATAACTTGTGGAGGTACCATTTCCTCTTTATTTGGTTACTACAGTTTATCTTGAAGTGATTAATGATACAAAGAAGAATATCAAGCCGTTCTGCACATTTTGAGCCCAAATACTAATAATATCTGTCTGAATTTAAAAGAACATACCCTCAGAAATCTATGATTTTTGTTAACTTTTCTTAACATATAACTTGTTTTTTTTTATTATTATTATTTTTATTTCCCATTAAATTTAGCGATGTACGATACAAGAGTCACCAGCAGTCATTTTAAAGACAAAAGCTATTCATCTCCCGACCCCCCCCCCCCCCTCCCCGAAAGTACCCGATGTAGACTCATTTAATTGTTTTGCCCAGCTAGCCCCATTCTCTCTCAAACGTTTATACACGGCACAACGAACTCGCTTTGAATTCGGCGCGCTCTTAGCTGAGAAGAAATTCATTAGCCCTAGCGTTTTGTTTGGCTTCCTTAAGCAAAGTTTTCCTGAGGACATCATTAAGTCTAATGAGGGAAAAAGTCTTCCCAGTGCAGTTGCTGCCTGGTCTAATATGCTTGCTACCAGTAGTCCTGTTTTTTAGCTAAACGGGTAAACTTTAGTTACTCGGGCTTGGACGAACGCTGGCATATTTTGGGCTTTGCTTGAGGAGGTGACAGTCTTTGGCTTTAAAAAGTAGCTCTTAGGGATGATTTCTAGTCAAGCAAGATGAAATTATCGGGAATTTTTAGCCTGGCCAAAGACTTAGTTTATTTTCTTGTTGAAAACCGCCATATGTGTTCCCCGTTCCAATCTTTTTGCCAACATCCGGGACTTAAAGTTATATCACTAAACACGAACAAGAAATGGCAAGGATTTTCTCTTCAAAAAGCGTAAGTTTGAAAAGCTATTCGATTATTTTTCGCCGTTATAACTGTAGCGTTGTTAGGCTAGTGATCGATTAGTCGAGAGGTGCGGTTTGGGGTCGGATTTCCGGACTCAATGTCATAAATAATTTCCAGATGTCGTTCGGCGTGATTCGTTTCGATTTGTAAATATAGAAGAGATTCGGAAAATCAATTTAGAACGCTGTCTTGCTCCGATTAAGCCGATTCTGTTGTAGAAAGCTAGACTGGACCGCTAAAAGACCGGGTTTTAGGTGAGATTTAAGATGCGTTGGCGCCGTTAATAATTGCGAAATGTCGCACTTGTTTTGTCAACACATAGGCCATGTTTCATGTCAGTTCAAATGTCAGTGCTAGTGTCATGTCCAATTTCAAAGACAAACCTTCTATACCAGGTCTGTAGTATTCTTTGACCTTGCTTTCTTGTGATGAGCCCTAATTAAAGTCATGTTCTGGACTAGCATATTCCATCAGCCTAGAAAGTCTCAAAATGTGGTTAATTTCTGAGGGCATGTTCTTAAAAATCCAGACAGATATTAAAATGATATAAGTGGAATGATGAAAATATAAGCTTTTCTTGCTAGTCCTGCTTTTGTAAATCACAGTTGTTTTGTTTAGCAATGTAACTGCTGTTAGTAGAAGGGCTTAAAGCCTCAACTTTACAGCTTATTTCAAAATATGATGAATGCAAGGAACTAGTTAGCCCTTGCTTTGTGTCACTCATAAACTGACATGATTTCTTGCCTAAAATATAACTTGTGGAGGTACCATTTCCTCTTTATTTGGTTACTACAGTTTATCTTGAAGTGATTAATGATACAAAGAAGAATATCAAGCCGTTCTGCACATTTTGAGCCCAAATACTAATAATATCTGTCTGAATTTAAAAGAACATACCCTCAGAAATCTATGATTTTTGTTAACTTTTCTTAACATATAACTTGTTTTTTTTTATTATTATTATTTTTATTTCCCATTAAATTTAGCGATGTACGATACAAGAGTCACCAGCAGTCATTTTAAAGACAAAAGCTATTCATCTCCCGACCCCCCCCCCCCCCCTCCCCGAAAGTACCCGATGTAGACTCATTTAATTGTTTTGCCCAGCTAGCCCCATTCTCTCTCAAACGTTTATACACGGCACAACGAACTCGCTTTGAATTCGGCGCGCTCTTAGCTGAGAAGAAATTCATTAGCCCTAGCGTTTTGTTTGGCTTCCTTAAGCAAAGTTTTCCTGAGGACATCATTAAGTCTAATGAGGGAAAAAGTCTTCCCAGTGCAGTTGCTGCCTGGTCTAATATGCTTGCTACCAGTAGTCCTGTTTTTTAGCTAAACGGGTAAACTTTAGTTACTCGGGCTTGGACGAACGCTGGCATATTTTGGGCTTTGCTTGAGGAGGTGACAGTCTTTGGCTTTAAAAAGTAGCTCTTAGGGATGATTTCTAGTCAAGCAAGATGAAATTATCGGGAATTTTTAGCCTGGCCAAAGACTTAGTTTATTTTCTTGTTGAAAACCGCCATATGTGTTCCCCGTTCCAATCTTTTTGCCAACATCCGGGACTTAAAGTTATATCACTAAACACGAACAAGAAATGGCAAGGATTTTCTCTTCAAAAAGCGTAAGTTTGAAAAGCTATTCGATTATTTTTCGCCGTTATAACTGTAGCGTTGTTAGGCTAGTGATCGATTAGTCGAGAGGTGCGGTTTGGGGTCGGATTTCCGGACTCAATGTCATAAATAATTTCCAGATGTCGTTCGGCGTGATTCGTTTCGATTTGTAAATATAGAAGAGATTCGGAAAATCAATTTAGAACGCTGTCTTGCTCCGATTAAGCCGATTCTGTTGTAGAAAGCTAGACTGGACCGCTAAAAGACCGGGTTTTAGGTGAGATTTAAGATGCGTTGGCGCCGTTAATAATTGCGAAATGTCGCACTTGTTTTGTCAACACATAGGCCATGTTTCATGTCAGTTCAAATGTCAGTGCTAGTGTCATGTCCAATTTCAAAGACAAACCTTCTATACCAGGTCTGTAGTATTCTTTGACCTTGCTTTCTTGTGATGAGCCCTAATTAAAGTCATGTTCTGGACTAGCATATTCCATCAGCCTAGAAAGTCTCAAAATGTGGTTAATTTCTGAGGGCATGTTCTTAAAAATCCAGACAGATATTAAAATGATATAAGTGGAATGATGAAAATATAAGCTTTTCTTGCTAGTCCTGCTTTTGTAAATCACAGTTGTTTTGTTTAGCAATGTAACTGCTGTTAGTAGAAGGGCTTAAAGCCTCAACTTTACAGCTTATTTCAAAATATGATGAATGCAAGGAACTAGTTAGCCCTTGCTTTGTGTCACTCATAAACTGACATGATTTCTTGCCTAAAATATAACTTGTGGAGGTACCATTTCCTCTTTATTTGGTTACTACAGTTTATCTTGAAGTGATTAATGATACAAAGAAGAATATCAAGCCGTTCTGCACATTTTGAGCCCAAATACTAATAATATCTGTCTGAATTTAAAAGAACATACCCTCAGAAATCTATGATTTTTGTTAACTTTTCTTAACATATAACTTGTTTTTTTTTATTATTATTATTTTTATTTCCCATTAAATTTAGCGATGTACGATACAAGAGTCACCAGCAGTCATTTTAAAGACAAAAGCTATTCATCTCCCGACCCCCCCCCCCCCCCCCCTCCCCGAAAGTACCCGATGTAGACTCATTTAATTGTTTTGCCCAGCTAGCCCCATTCTCTCTCAAACGTTTATACACGGCACAACGAACTCGCTTTGAATTCGGCGCGCTCTTAGCTGAGAAGAAATTCATTAGCCCTAGCGTTTTGTTTGGCTTCCTTAAGCAAAGTTTTCCTGAGGACATCATTAAGTCTAATGAGGGAAAAAGTCTTCCCAGTGCAGTTGCTGCCTGGTCTAATATGCTTGCTACCAGTAGTCCTGTTTTTTAGCTAAACGGGTAAACTTTAGTTACTCGGGCTTGGACGAACGCTGGCATATTTTGGGCTTTGCTTGAGGAGGTGACAGTCTTTGGCTTTAAAAAGTAGCTCTTAGGGATGATTTCTAGTCAAGCAAGATGAAATTATCGGGAATTTTTAGCCTGGCCAAAGACTTAGTTTATTTTCTTGTTGAAAACCGCCATATGTGTTCCCCGTTCCAATCTTTTTGCCAACATCCGGGACTTAAAGTTATATCACTAAACACGAACAAGAAATGGCAAGGATTTTCTCTTCAAAAAGCGTAAGTTTGAAAAGCTATTCGATTATTTTTCGCCGTTATAACTGTAGCGTTGTTAGGCTAGTGATCGATTAGTCGAGAGGTGCGGTTTGGGGTCGGATTTCCGGACTCAATGTCATAAATAATTTCCAGATGTCGTTCGGCGTGATTCGTTTCGATTTGTAAATATAGAAGAGATTCGGAAAATCAATTTAGAACGCTGTCTTGCTCCGATTAAGCCGATTCTGTTGTAGAAAGCTAGACTGGACCGCTAAAAGACCGGGTTTTAGGTGAGATTTAAGATGCGTTGGCGCCGTTAATAATTGCGAAATGTCGCACTTGTTTTGTCAACACATAGGCCATGTTTCATGTCAGTTCAAATGTCAGTGCTAGTGTCATGTCCAATTTCAAAGACAAACCTTCTATACCAGGTCTGTAGTATTCTTTGACCTTGCTTTCTTGTGATGAGCCCTAATTAAAGTCATGTTCTGGACTAGCATATTCCATCAGCCTAGAAAGTCTCAAAATGTGGTTAATTTCTGAGGGCATGTTCTTAAAAATCCAGACAGATATATATATATATATATATATATATATATATATATATATATATATATATATATAAATTATTAAAAACATTAAATAGAAAACAATATATAAACTAAAAAAATGTACAAGAGAAGGTAAATTAATAATTAGGTACAAAGCAATAACTATGAATTTTACAATGTAAATGGTAATTTCTTGTTAAAGTTCAAGCGCAGGGAACTTCAGATTATCATGTACGATCTGATTTGAGCAGAAGTGCATGGGATCTTCTCATGTACTTCTTGGTTAAGGCTATATGCACTGGTGACAAAACGTAACAGAAAAAAAAGAACAACCAGTTGCAGTTGGTTGATGAGCGTTTCCGCAGTGCTGAGCCTGCGCACAGCCACCTGCAGTGGTCAGCGCGTTGGACGTTCCATCGGAAAATAGAAATTCGGTAATTCGAGCCAGGTTACCGTTTCACTTTGTTTCGCTCACGGCCAAGACAAGAAAATTAATCTCACGCATGACAATATTTGACAGAATCCGCCGTCGTCGCTCTGCTTAGAGCACGTGGCACATTATAGACTAGGAATCTTCATGTAAAGTGGCCAGTTCGCCCTTCATTTACAAGGAGCTACGACATGGCTTCTTGTTTTATAAAGGCTCCTGTTTTCCTTGCAGGGTAAGGCCACGTAAAGGCACACAAACAAAACAAACCTCCCTCATTTCCTCTTCCTTTTTGGGCAAATTATCAATCACATCTTCCTAAAAGTCCCTATAAAAAGATCTTATTTCCGGGGTCTCCCCTCAGGCGATAGCCGATGATATGTGCATAAGTGGCTAACAAATGAGTGACGCGAGGTTATGTGAATATGCGACGGCAAAGATAAACTGATATCCCGGGGGGGGGGGGGACTTTCATATAAAGGGGGCGGGGATGCTCGTCGTCTCGTTTAGGGTGTAAATTTCGGATTTTGGTCTCACTTAGGGTCTTCTGGGCAAAACGCCATTGTATTTAGCCGTATAGGTCTAGCTTAGGGTTGCACGGGAAGAAATATAAAAAAATATCTATTTGCCTGTGTTTTAAAATGATCTCTTTTAGGGGTCAAAAAAAGCTTGGCGCAAACCCAGATTGATCTCCTTTAAAGGTTTAATTCAAAATTTCCGACGAGCATCCCCGCCCCTTTCATATGAAAGTCCCCCCCCCCCCCCCCCGGGACTGATATATCCATAACAAAGATAAATACAAAAAAAAAAAAAAAAATGCTGGAAGATAGTCCTGCGATTAGACTAGGATCATCCATGGGGGCAAGACCAGGGAATTCAATATACCAGAAATTGTTTTATTTTAAACATGACTTGTCGTCATGTTTTGGGTCTGAACAAGGCGACAAAAATATCCATTGTTATTCTGAAGAAGGACCTCAGGTTTATCAAACTCCACTACTCGTCCTTGATCCATAACCAAGACTTTGTCATAGTCCATGATGGTGTTCAAGCGATGAGCGATGGTTAACACTGTGGAATCTTTAAATCTGTTACGTATGACTTCTTGAATCAAACGGTCAGTCTTGTAATCCACATTAGCAGTGGCCTCATCCAGTATTATGATCTTACTCTTCTGTAACAGCGCCCGCGCTAAACAGACCAGCTGACGCTCACCAACACTGAAGTTGCTCCCAGACTCTCTCAACTTGTACTCCAGTTGGTCTGGTAATTGTTGTACCAAGGTCTTCAACTGTACCTCTTCCAAAGCACTCCACAGATCATTATCTTCATGCAATGAAAACGGATCTAGGTTCCTCCTGAGGCTACCACCAAAGAGCACAGGATCTTGAGTTATGACAGCCATGGACCTGCGAGATGCTTGTAGATTGAGATCCATGATATTCACACCATCTATGATCACCTTTTTGAATGAGAAGATACAAACGTAAGAAATTGTCTTCTGAATCTGAGCCTGTTGTACTGCTAAATTGACTCACTGTGACAAGAAATTGAAGGCATCTGTGATGCCTGGAATTAAGCATTGATTAGCGTCAACAAGGTCTGATGATGATCAACAATAACAACAATATCAACACAGGAAACTCCTCTCACCGAAGTGGTTTTCAGGGAGGTCCGGGAAACAAGATAGCCGTAACAAAGCAAAAGCCCTTGTCGAACGGCGCATGATAGTCGATGATAGTTTATGATAGTCTATCATCCACTATTATCAACCATCAAGCGGGTGGTCAAACGTCTCTAAGAAACTCGTGATAGCCGACAATAGTTTACTATGAGCCTCTAGTGTAAGGCATCTGCCGAGTGTAAACTATTGTCGACTATCTGCGCGTCGTCAAACGGGAAAAAACTATCATCAACTATCATGTTCAATTTGAACACGCTCAAAGTGAATGATAGTTGGCAATGGTCGATAAGAGTGCATGATGGTGGTCAATTGAGTTCGCGAGCTTTAACTATCATGGGCCGTTTAAACATCGACTATCATGCATGCACCGTGTGACCAGGACTTGGTAAAGAAAACTGAACAAGCAACAATTGTTCTTACTTTGCCATCAGGCTCTGGCATTCGGAACAAAGCAGCCACTAAAGATGATTTCCCAGCTCCCGTGCGTCCTGCTACACCAACTTTCTCCTTGGCAGCAATAGAGATGCTTATGCCTTTCAAAATGGCTGGCGCTCCCTTCAAATAACTTAACGACAAGTCCTGCAATTTTAAGGTGCCCTCTGTCGGCCACACTTCAGGTAGAATGGTTTCCGTGTCGTACCCAGGCTCTGGAGCGATTTCGGTGTAAGTGAATACTCTTTCTACTGAAGTCATGTAATTCTCTGTTTCCGAGGCAACTCGAATGCCATACTGCGAGGCTTCTAATGTTTCGGCTGCGAATGTCAGTGACATGCCCGCCAAAGCTGAAACAAAATAAAAAAAGCCTGATATTTTCACATAAAGACTGGGGCTCGTTTATTGCCAGGTGTGAAATGAAAACATTGTCTTGAATCGTCTTAATCTTGGTCTGTACACCAGTTTCAACAAGCTTACGGTATGGAGTTGTCTTTTATTTGAAAACGTCCAAAAACGGTTGATTTTAGCGGTCAAGCGCCCCAGCCACTGATAGATATTAAAATTGTTTTGATTCATGATTTACCTGCGCTAAAAATATTTTTTTACCAGATATCTTGGAGGCTACTGCCTCTTCTTCAGTGGTGAAAAACGCAACTGAAAAAGGGCGCCTCTGTTGATAGATCATCAGAAATCAAGAGGAACACTGTCTAGTGCGGCACAATTACCGTACTGGTATCAGTCTGAATTGTGTACACACCTGGGCTTTGTGATGCAAATAAGGCCCCAGTCGATACAGACGTCACAAGAAGATTACTCAGCGCATCTCCTCGCATAGCAAGCCAGCGTCCTGAGACGATCCGCATTATCGTCGCTGCTGTATTCGTGTCTTGATACCTACAATGAATATTAATTATAAGTACGTAAATTATGATCATCCAAGTGAGTGTAGTCCTGAGAAGGACTGTTTGTGGTGACTTTGACTGACGTTTCGACAACCTGAGCGGAAGTCATCTTCAGAGTCAAGTGAATTGTGGAACGTCAGTAGGTGGTATATACGTGTCTGGTTGTTAACCTGATTGGTCAACGAAGTCCAGATGTTATTGGTCGTTTGTCAGTAAGCCGTGATGTTATTGGCTGTGAAGACTGTAAAAAGTGATTGGTGCGTTTCGATCCGTCTTTTGTTAGGCAAAAAGTCCGTGGGTCTATTGTTAGTAAAATGTCTATTGTTTGTCTGTTTCGTTGTTGTTGCAAATAAGTCGTTTGTATGGTGCAGGTAGTTGTAGGCAACGGTTGAGTGGCGTTTGTTCTAAGTTAGTAAACCAGCTTTCCAGAGTGAGTCGTTGATAGTAATTTGTACAGTAGGTAATGCACTTGGCAGAGTTCCAGTCGATTCTGTGGTTCGTTTGTAAATGGTGCTCAGCAATGTGATTGTTGATATCACCATTTCTAGTTGCTCGTTTGTGTTCAGTCAGTCGTACGTTTAAATTTCTGCCGGTCTCACCAATATAAGTGGCCTGGCAGTCGCAGCATTTGATCTTGTAAACTGCTCCCTGTCTGCGGTTCGGTTCGTCTTTGTCCTTTACTTTCGTCAGTAGTTGTCGTAAAGTGGTTATAGGTTTGTGAGCTACACGGATATTGTAGGGTTGTAGAATCCGTGCGATAGTCTCAGAAGTGCCCCTTACGTAAGGTATAGTTACAGTGGTTACGGGAGTCGCGTCGTTGTTTGTGACGTTAGGTTCAGTGTTCTTGTAAGTGTTACGTCTAACAAAGTCCTTGTTGTAGTTGTTCTTGTTGAAAACGTTGTCTTAGTAGTTGTTTTCGTCCGCGGGTCTGTCAGCTGAGTCACAAACCAGTTGTGCTCGCCTTGTTAAGGACTGTATAGTCGTTGCTTTGTGAGAAGTAGGGTTGTAGGATGACTGGTCCAGTAGTCTGTCAGTATGTGTTGGTTTCCTGTAAACCGTAGTATTTAGTTTGTTGTCGTTGTTGTTACGGGTAACTAAGCAGTCTAGAAAAGGTATTTTACCATTTTCTTCGATCTCCTTAGTAAACTGTATGTCAACGTTCTGTCTGTTAAGGTGTTCGTGAAAATCGTCAATTTCGTCTTTGTGTACAGCTGTAAAGGTGTCTTCTACGTACCGTAACCAGAGCGGTAGAGTCCGTTTGTAGGTTGCTAGGGCTTGTTCCTCGATGTTCTGCATGACAATTTCTGCTACAACAACAGAAACTGGTGAGCCCATGGCTGTTCCGTGTAACTGTTTGTAGTGCTTTCCGTTGTACTGGAAGTACGTGGACGTTAAGCAGAGGTTCAGTAAGTCCATTAAGTCATCTGTAGGCAGTGGCAGTTTTGTCGTGGAGTTCTCGATGGCGGTAGCAGTACAGTCTAGAGCCAGTTGAAGTGGAATACTGGTGAACAGTGATTTCACATCAAAAGACACAAGTTTGTAGTCGTCAGGTATTTGTACCGTCTTGATAGCGTCAATAAAGGTCTCCGTAGACTGCAGTTTTTGTCGGGATTCGTTTGTCAACGGTTTCAGTATAGTAGTCAAGTATTTGGATAGTTCGTAAGTCGGGGACCCACAGAACGAGACTTTGGGTCGCATGGGTATGTTAGGTTTGTGTAGTTTTGGTAGTCCGTAGAGTTTAGGTGGTTGCGGTACGCTGCACCTCAGTCTGTTGTAACGTTGTATGTCAATAACGTCAGTTTTCTTAAGGTCAAGTAGTTTACTGTTAAGTTTACGTTGAAGTGATGGCGTCGGGTCTCGTTTCAGTTCTTCGTATGTCTGTTTGTCGTTAACTAGAGTGTCCATTTTGTCGTAGTAGTCTGTCTTGTCCATAACAACAGTCACTCGTCCTTTGTCAGCGGGGAGTATGACGATGTTTTCGTCAGTTTTCAGTCGTTTCGGTGCTTGTCGTTCGTCTTTAGTCAAGTTACTGTCAGTTAGGGCGGATGATTGTATAGTAGAAGCA
>NW_028146121.1:20000-21109 GCF_977016875.1 Pavona decussata
TCAAACGGCGCATTGCTGAGTCCATTCGTTTCCCTTCCAACGGTTTCACGTACTTTTTAACTCTCTTTTCAAAGTTCTTTTCATCTTTCCCTCACGGTACTTGTTCGCTATCGGTCTCACGCCAGTATTTAGCTTTAGATGGAGTTTACCACCCGTTTTGGGCTGCATTCCCAAACAACCCGACTCTTCGAAAGCACATCGTGAGCGGCCGTCCGCGCCACAGACGGGGTTGTCACCCTCTGCGACGTGCTGTTCCAAGCAACTTAGGCATGGTCGGTCCGCCGAGAAAGTGCTTCTCGCAACTACAACTCGCCGAAGCGTTCAGGCCTCGGAGATTTCAAATTTGAGCTCTTCCCGCTTCACTCGCCGTTACTGGGGGAATCCTTGTTAGTTTCTTTTCCTCCGCTTATTAATATGCTTAAATTCAGCGGGTAGCCTTGCCTGACCTGAGGTCCAGATAGTTATGTTTTTGTCGTGGGACTCCGCGCGCGCTCCGGACACTCACCCAGCCAAGGACCAAATGGATTTTTAGCCTTCGCATGGGGGTGCAGAACAACGCACGATGCGAGTCTCTCTGCTTTTCAAGGGACACGGCGGCATAAGTGTGCCGTGACGCCTCAATGCCGCACACTCAAGTGCGTTGGATGATATCCGACACTCAGGCAGACATGCTCCTGGGAGAACCCAAGAGCGCCATTTGCGTTCAAAGATTCGATGATTCACTGAATTCTGCAATTCACACTACTTATCGCAGCTGGCTGCGTTCTTCATCGATGCGTGAGCCAAGAGATCCACCGTTAAAAGTTGTCTCTCTTTTTTGTTTTCCAACACTATTGGTTCTCAGACTGAATAAACAAAGTTTGTAAAAACATAAAGTCGGGGCTGACCGAACGCACGCCAAGCGACGGACGACCATTTAACGGCACAGAGACCGACCCCTAAAAGATTGCGTACAGTTCACACGGTAAACAAGTCTCAAAGACTCGTTTTGGATTGTTTCATCGGTAATGATCCTTCCGCAGGTTCACCTACGGAAACCTTGTTACGACTTTTACTTCCTCTAAATGATCAAGTTTGACCAACTTTCCGGCATCCGGCGCTCTGTTGCC
>NW_028146122.1:0-15110 GCF_977016875.1 Pavona decussata
AGCTAATCAACACAATCAGACTTTCTGCGAATGCCTTTGTTATTTTCTAGAATTGCGTGGATATTTTGCTTAGCCCGTCGCTCGAGATACTCGCATTTGTCAAAACTAATTATATGACGAGTGGTTGTCAAAATGATGTTTTTTTCTCATTTTAAGTTGAATTGTTCAGAGAAATCAAATTTTGGGCCATTTCAGTTAAAAGAAAAGCTATTTCTCGTTAGTAAGATATCGTTCTTGCAATCAACAGCCCTTATTTTTACTTAGCGTGCTGGTTAATCATTAACTAGTATGACATGTGACTGGAAAAGACTCATTTTTGATGCCAGGGCGTGAATCCCTATAAAGTAATAGAAAAGAACTTTGCCGGAAACTTTTACCAAACAAATTAACTCTTTGGGTGAAAGACCACCTTAACCTTTTAAGCCCTAACAGTGATCAGCATCAAATTTCTCCTTGTAATATCCATGCTTATTCAACCCATAAAGTTATGAGAATTAAGGATATGATCGCCCAAGGTGAATTTTCTTGATATTTTAATAACTTCTCCACAGTACTTTTATAAGAAAAGTAACGGGACAAGATAGGAGAATTTTGTCTCTGATATTAGAGGTTAAAGGGTTAACTGAGATAAAAAAAAAAATGAACTACAACGTCGATCTGTACGGATGCCAAGGCTTGGGTAGAATGAACAATCACAAACATTGAGCGTTTTTTTTTTAAACAAAATTAATATAGTGAAAAGATTCCCTTGTCGTTAAGTGACTTTATAGACTAATCACAAGTGTGTTTTTTCCCCCTAGCTTTTCATATTTTTGATCATTGCCTGATCATTTTGTTGAAATAAACAACGAGGTATTTATCTATTCGTTATATGAGTTTTAGCAGTACGCATGCTCCTGAAATGCAAACCTCAACACGTACCACGTGGAAGACACCTGTCCATGTTATATATGGATGTACGTTATGTCTTGAAGTTGGATGTGAGCGCTAGTGGCGAAAGGGGCTGTCTTAATATTCGGCTTAGGGGTCGACAGTTCACCTCCCTCACTGTCTTGTCGTGAGCGACAAGTTATCGTACTGAGTGCAAAAGTCATCCCCCCTACATAAGGGACCTTCGGTGCATGGGGTACCTTGTGTCAGGTGGTTGCCATTATTTCAAAATAAAAAGAAAGGAGCGAGATTAAAACATGACGTTTCGGCGACAACATGTCACTATTATTTTGTTTATTATTGTTGTTTTAGTGACAGGATGAGGACATTGACTTTCAGGCCGTCTTTGCGATGTGCGCGCGGTCAGTGGATGAGCGATTCAGGTGATCGATGGAAAGGTATCGCTTGTGACTTTGCTGAGGAGCGAATGGACCTGACAGGAAGACAACTTAAAGGTCTCAGTAAGTGTTGAACAATCATGTTTTATTCAGTTAATGTTGGTATTTCTCTTTCACATATCGCTAAGTAATCAAAATGTTTAGTTACGACGATGTTCAGTTCTACCGGCATTTTTTTTCGTCTGCTGTTCAGTGTACTGTTCTTGTGTTTACTAGATTCAGTGAACTTTGTTCAGTGTCAGGGGCCCCCTAAAATGCACAGTCGACTTAAATAAACTGGTTTACTCCAGTTGTTACTATGTTGTTTCTTTTCACTGTCGTGTTTGCTTCAGAGCGAGAACGAAACATTTTCGAATTAGCGATGTCATTGATTATTCTAGCTGTGAACTTGTTCGTTTCAAGAATAATCGCTTAACTTGTCTTGTTATCTTCGCACCTCTTTGCGAGAAAACTTCCTTTCAGTTAAATACCGTAAATTTACCTAGCTAATCAACACAATCAGACTTTCTGCGAATGCCTTTGTTATTTTCTAGAATTGCGTGGATATTTTGCTTAGCCCGTCGCTCGAGATACTCGCATTTGTCAAAACTAATTATATGACGAGTGGTTGTCAAAATGATGTTTTTTTCTCATTTTAAGTTGAATTGTTCAGAGAAATCAAATTTTGGGCCATTTCAGTTAAAAGAAAAGCTATTTCTCGTTAGTAAGATATCGTTCTTGCAATCAACAGCCCTTATTTTTACTTAGCGTGCTGGTTAATCATTAACTAGTATGACATGTGACTGGAAAAGACTCATTTTTGATGCCAGGGCGTGAATCCCTATAAAGTAATAGAAAAGAACTTTGCCGGAAACTTTTACCAAACAAATTAACTCTTTGGGTGAAAGACCACCTTAACCTTTTAAGCCCTAACAGTGATCAGCATCAAATTTCTCCTTGTAATATCCATGCTTATTCAACCCATAAAGTTATGAGAATTAAGGATATGATCGCCCAAGGTGAATTTTCTTGATATTTTAATAACTTCTCCACAGTACTTTTATAAGAAAAGTAACGGGACAAGATAGGAGAATTTTGTCTCTGATATTAGAGGTTAAAGGGTTAACTGAGATAAAAAAAAAAATGAACTACAACGTCGATCTGTACGGATGCCAAGGCTTGGGTAGAATGAACAATCACAAACATTGAGCGTTTTTTTTTTAAACAAAATTAATATAGTGAAAAGATTCCCTTGTCGTTAAGTGACTTTATAGACTAATCACAAGTGTGTTTTTTCCCCCTAGCTTTTCATATTTTTGATCATTGCCTGATCATTTTGTTGAAATAAACAACGAGGTATTTATCTATTCGTTATATGAGTTTTAGCAGTACGCATGCTCCTGAAATGCAAACCTCAACACGTACCACGTGGAAGACACCTGTCCATGTTATATATGGATGTACGTTATGTCTTGAAGTTGGATGTGAGCGCTAGTGGCGAAAGGGGCTGTCTTAATATTCGGCTTAGGGGTCGACAGTTCACCTCCCTCACTGTCTTGTCGTGAGCGACAAGTTATCGTACTGAGTGCAAAAGTCATCCCCCCTACATAAGGGACCTTCGGTGCATGGGGTACCTTGTGTCAGGTGGTTGCCATTATTTCAAAATAAAAAGAAAGGAGCGAGATTAAAACATGACGTTTCGGCGACAACATGTCACTATTATTTTGTTTATTATTGTTGTTTTAGTGACAGGATGAGGACTTTGACTTTCAGGCCGTCTTTGCGATGTGCGCGCGGTCAGTGGATGAGCGATTCAGGTGATCGATGGAAAGGTATCGCTTGTGACTTTGCTGAGGAGCGAATGGACCTGACAGGAAGACAACTTAAAGGTCTCAGTAAGTGTTGAACAATCATGTTTTATTCAGTTAATGTTGGTATTTCTCTTTCACATATCGCTAAGTAATCAAAATGTTTAGTTACGACGATGTTCAGTTCTACCGGCATTTTTTTTCGTCTGCTGTTCAGTGTACTGTTCTTGTGTTTACTAGATTCAGTGAACTTTGTTCAGTGTCAGGGGCCCCCTAAAATGCACAGTCGACTTAAATAAACTGGTTTACTCCAGTTGTTACTATGTTGTTTCTTTTCACTGTCGTGTTTGCTTCAGAGCGAGAACGAAACATTTTCGAATTAGCGATGTCATTGATTATTCTAGCTGTGAACTTGTTCGTTTCAAGAATAATCGCTTAACTTGTCTTGTTATCTTCGCACCTCTTTGCGAGAAAACTTCCTTTCAGTTAAATACCGTAAATTTACCTAGCTAATCAACACAATCAGACTTTCTGCGAATGCCTTTGTTATTTTCTAGAATTGCGTGGATATTTTGCTTAGCCCGTCGCTCGAGATACTCGCATTTGTCAAAACTAATTATATGACGAGTGGTTGTCAAAATGATGTTTTTTTCTCATTTTAAGTTGAATTGTTCAGAGAAATCAAATTTTGGGCCATTTCAGTTAAAAGAAAAGCTATTTCTCGTTAGTAAGATATCGTTCTTGCAATCAACAGCCCTTATTTTTACTTAGCGTGCTGGTTAATCATTAACTAGTATGACATGTGACTGGAAAAGACTCATTTTTGATGCCAGGGCGTGAATCCCTATAAAGTAATAGAAAAGAACTTTGCCGGAAACTTTTACCAAACAAATTAACTCTTTGGGTGAAAGACCACCTTAACCTTTTAAGCCCTAACAGTGATCAGCATCAAATTTCTCCTTGTAATATCCATGCTTATTCAACCCATAAAGTTATGAGAATTAAGGATATGATCGCCCAAGGTGAATTTTCTTGATATTTTAATAACTTCTCCACAGTACTTTTATAAGAAAAGTAACGGGACAAGATAGGAGAATTTTGTCTCTGATATTAGAGGTTAAAGGGTTAACTGAGATAAAAAAAAAAATGAACTACAACGTCGATCTGTACGGATGCCAAGGCTTGGGTAGAATGAACAATCACAAACATTGAGCGTTTTTTTTTTAAACAAAATTAATATAGTGAAAAGATTCCCTTGTCGTTAAGTGACTTTATAGACTAATCACAAGTGTGTTTTTTCCCCCTAGCTTTTCATATTTTTGATCATTGCCTGATCATTTTGTTGAAATAAACAACGAGGTATTTATCTATTCGTTATATGAGTTTTAGCAGTACGCATGCTCCTGAAATGCAAACCTCAACACGTACCACGTGGAAGACACCTGTCCATGTTATATATGGATGTACGTTATGTCTTGAAGTTGGATGTGAGCGCTAGTGGCGAAAGGGGCTGTCTTAATATTCGGCTTAGGGGTCGACAGTTCACCTCCCTCACTGTCTTGTCGTGAGCGACAAGTTATCGTACTGAGTGCAAAAGTCATCCCCCCTACATAAGGGACCTTCGGTGCATGGGGTACCTTGTGTCAGGTGGTTGCCATTATTTCAAAATAAAAAGAAAGGAGCGAGATTAAAACATGACGTTTCGGCGACAACATGTCACTATTATTTTGTTTATTATTGTTGTTTTAGTGACAGGATGAGGACTTTGACTTTCAGGCCGTCTTTGCGATGTGCGCGCGGTCAGTGGATGAGCGATTCAGGTGATCGATGGAAAGGTATCGCTTGTGACTTTGCTGAGGAGCGAATGGACCTGACAGGAAGACAACTTAAAGGTCTCAGTAAGTGTTGAACAATCATGTTTTATTCAGTTAATGTTGGTATTTCTCTTTCACATATCGCTAAGTAATCAAAATGTTTAGTTACGACGATGTTCAGTTCTACCGGCATTTTTTTTCGTCTGCTGTTCAGTGTACTGTTCTTGTGTTTACTAGATTCAGTGAACTTTGTTCAGTGTCAGGGGCCCCCTAAAATGCACAGTCGACTTAAATAAACTGGTTTACTCCAGTTGTTACTATGTTGTTTCTTTTCACTGTCGTGTTTGCTTCAGAGCGAGAACGAAACATTTTCGAATTAGCGATGTCATTGATTATTCTAGCTGTGAACTTGTTCGTTTCAAGAATAATCGCTTAACTTGTCTTGTTATCTTCGCACCTCTTTGCGAGAAAACTTCCTTTCAGTTAAATACCGTAAATTTACCTAGCTAATCAACACAATCAGACTTTCTGCGAATGCCTTTGTTATTTTCTAGAATTGCGTGGATATTTTGCTTAGCCCGTCGCTCGAGATACTCGCATTTGTCAAAACTAATTATATGACGAGTGGTTGTCAAAATGATGTTTTTTTCTCATTTTAAGTTGAATTGTTCAGAGAAATCAAATTTTGGGCCATTTCAGTTAAAAGAAAAGCTATTTCTCGTTAGTAAGATATCGTTCTTGCAATCAACAGCCCTTATTTTTACTTAGCGTGCTGGTTAATCATTAACTAGTATGACATGTGACTGGAAAAGACTCATTTTTGATGCCAGGGCGTGAATCCCTATAAAGTAATAGAAAAGAACTTTGCCGGAAACTTTTACCAAACAAATTAACTCTTTGGGTGAAAGACCACCTTAACCTTTTAAGCCCTAACAGTGATCAGCATCAAATTTCTCCTTGTAATATCCATGCTTATTCAACCCATAAAGTTATGAGAATTAAGGATATGATCGCCCAAGGTGAATTTTCTTGATATTTTAATAACTTCTCCACAGTACTTTTATAAGAAAAGTAACGGGACAAGATAGGAGAATTTTGTCTCTGATATTAGAGGTTAAAGGGTTAACTGAGATAAAAAAAAAAATGAACTACAACGTCGATCTGTACGGATGCCAAGGCTTGGGTAGAATGAACAATCACAAACATTGAGCGTTTTTTTTTTAAACAAAATTAATATAGTGAAAAGATTCCCTTGTCGTTAAGTGACTTTATAGACTAATCACAAGTGTGTTTTTTCCCCCTAGCTTTTCATATTTTTGATCATTGCCTGATCATTTTGTTGAAATAAACAACGAGGTATTTATCTATTCGTTATATGAGTTTTAGCAGTACGCATGCTCCTGAAATGCAAACCTCAACACGTACCACGTGGAAGACACCTGTCCATGTTATATATGGATGTACGTTATGTCTTGAAGTTGGATGTGAGCGCTAGTGGCGAAAGGGGCTGTCTTAATATTCGGCTTAGGGGTCGACAGTTCACCTCCCTCACTGTCTTGTCGTGAGCGACAAGTTATCGTACTGAGTGCAAAAGTCATCCCCCCTACATAAGGGACCTTCGGTGCATGGGGTACCTTGTGTCAGGTGGTTGCCATTATTTCAAAATAAAAAGAAAGGAGCGAGATTAAAACATGACGTTTCGGCGACAACATGTCACTATTATTTTGTTTATTATTGTTGTTTTAGTGACAGGATGAGGACTTTGACTTTCAGGCCGTCTTTGCGATGTGCGCGCGGTCAGTGGATGAGCGATTCAGGTGATCGATGGAAAGGTATCGCTTGTGACTTTGCTGAGGAGCGAATGGACCTGACAGGAAGACAACTTAAAGGTCTCAGTAAGTGTTGAACAATCATGTTTTATTCAGTTAATGTTGGTATTTCTCTTTCACATATCGCTAAGTAATCAAAATGTTTAGTTACGACGATGTTCAGTTCTACCGGCATTTTTTTTCGTCTGCTGTTCAGTGTACTGTTCTTGTGTTTACTAGATTCAGTGAACTTTGTTCAGTGTCAGGGGCCCCCTAAAATGCACAGTCGACTTAAATAAACTGGTTTACTCCAGTTGTTACTATGTTGTTTCTTTTCACTGTCGTGTTTGCTTCAGAGCGAGAACGAAACATTTTCGAATTAGCGATGTCATTGATTATTCTAGCTGTGAACTTGTTCGTTTCAAGAATAATCGCTTAACTTGTCTTGTTATCTTCGCACCTCTTTGCGAGAAAACTTCCTTTCAGTTAAATACCGTAAATTTACCTAGCTAATCAACACAATCAGACTTTCTGCGAATGCCTTTGTTATTTTCTAGAATTGCGTGGATATTTTGCTTAGCCCGTCGCTCGAGATACTCGCATTTGTCAAAACTAATTATATGACGAGTGGTTGTCAAAATGATGTTTTTTTCTCATTTTAAGTTGAATTGTTCAGAGAAATCAAATTTTGGGCCATTTCAGTTAAAAGAAAAGCTATTTCTCGTTAGTAAGATATCGTTCTTGCAATCAACAGCCCTTATTTTTACTTAGCGTGCTGGTTAATCATTAACTAGTATGACATGTGACTGGAAAAGACTCATTTTTGATGCCAGGGCGTGAATCCCTATAAAGTAATAGAAAAGAACTTTGCCGGAAACTTTTACCAAACAAATTAACTCTTTGGGTGAAAGACCACCTTAACCTTTTAAGCCCTAACAGTGATCAGCATCAAATTTCTCCTTGTAATATCCATGCTTATTCAACCCATAAAGTTATGAGAATTAAGGATATGATCGCCCAAGGTGAATTTTCTTGATATTTTAATAACTTCTCCACAGTACTTTTATAAGAAAAGTAACGGGACAAGATAGGAGAATTTTGCTCTGATATTAGAGGTTAAAGGGTTAACTGAGATAAAAAAAAAAATGAACTACAACGTCGATCTGTACGGATGCCAAGGCTTGGGTAGAATGAACAATCACAAACATTGAGCGTTTTTTTTTTAAACAAAATTAATATAGTGAAAAGATTCCCTTGTCGTTAAGTGACTTTATAGACTAATCACAAGTGTGTTTTTTCCCCCTAGCTTTTCATATTTTTGATCATTGCCTGATCATTTTGTTGAAATAAACAACGAGGTATTTATCTATTCGTTATATGAGTTTTAGCAGTACGCATGCTCCTGAAATGCAAACCTCAACACGTACCACGTGGAAGACACCTGTCCATGTTATATATGGATGTACGTTATGTCTTGAAGTTGGATGTGAGCGCTAGTGGCGAAAGGGGCTGTCTTAATATTCGGCTTAGGGGTCGACAGTTCACCTCCCTCACTGTCTTGTCGTGAGCGACAAGTTATCGTACTGAGTGCAAAAGTCATCCCCCCTACATAAGGGACCTTCGGTGCATGGGGTACCTTGTGTCAGGTGGTTGCCATTATTTCAAAATAAAAAGAAAGGAGCGAGATTAAAACATGACGTTTCGGCGACAACATGTCACTATTATTTTGTTTATTATTGTTGTTTTAGTGACAGGATGAGGACTTTGACTTTCAGGCCGTCTTTGCGATGTGCGCGCGGTCAGTGGATGAGCGATTCAGGTGATCGATGGAAAGGTATCGCTTGTGACTTTGCTGAGGAGCGAATGGACCTGACAGGAAGACAACTTAAAGGTCTCAGTAAGTGTTGAACAATCATGTTTTATTCAGTTAATGTTGGTATTTCTCTTTCACATATCGCTAAGTAATCAAAATGTTTAGTTACGACGATGTTCAGTTCTACCGGCATTTTTTTTCGTCTGCTGTTCAGTGTACTGTTCTTGTGTTTACTAGATTCAGTGAACTTTGTTCAGTGTCAGGGGCCCCCTAAAATGCACAGTCGACTTAAATAAACTGGTTTACTCCAGTTGTTACTATGTTGTTTCTTTTCACTGTCGTGTTTGCTTCAGAGCGAGAACGAAACATTTTCGAATTAGCGATGTCATTGATTATTCTAGCTGTGAACTTGTTCGTTTCAAGAATAATCGCTTAACTTGTCTTGTTATCTTCGCACCTCTTTGCGAGAAAACTTCCTTTCAGTTAAATACCGTAAATTTACCTAGCTAATCAACACAATCAGACTTTCTGCGAATGCCTTTGTTATTTTCTAGAATTGCGTGGATATTTTGCTTAGCCCGTCGCTCGAGATACTCGCATTTGTCAAAACTAATTATATGACGAGTGGTTGTCAAAATGATGTTTTTTTCTCATTTTAAGTTGAATTGTTCAGAGAAATCAAATTTTGGGCCATTTCAGTTAAAAGAAAAGCTATTTCTCGTTAGTAAGATATCGTTCTTGCAATCAACAGCCCTTATTTTTACTTAGCGTGCTGGTTAATCATTAACTAGTATGACATGTGACTGGAAAAGACTCATTTTTGATGCCAGGGCGTGAATCCCTATAAAGTAATAGAAAAGAACTTTGCCGGAAACTTTTACCAAACAAATTAACTCTTTGGGTGAAAGACCACCTTAACCTTTTAAGCCCTAACAGTGATCAGCATCAAATTTCTCCTTGTAATATCCATGCTTATTCAACCCATAAAGTTATGAGAATTAAGGATATGATCGCCCAAGGTGAATTTTCTTGATATTTTAATAACTTCTCCACAGTACTTTTATAAGAAAAGTAACGGGACAAGATAGGAGAATTTTGTCTCTGATATTAGAGGTTAAAGGGTTAACTGAGATAAAAAAAAAAATGAACTACAACGTCGATCTGTACGGATGCCAAGGCTTGGGTAGAATGAACAATCACAAACATTGAGCGTTTTTTTTTTAAACAAAATTAATATAGTGAAAAGATTCCCTTGTCGTTAAGTGACTTTATAGACTAATCACAAGTGTGTTTTTTCCCCCTAGCTTTTCATATTTTTGATCATTGCCTGATCATTTTGTTGAAATAAACAACGAGGTATTTATCTATTCGTTATATGAGTTTTAGCAGTACGCATGCTCCTGAAATGCAAACCTCAACACGTACCACGTGGAAGACACCTGTCCATGTTATATATGGATGTACGTTATGTCTTGAAGTTGGATGTGAGCGCTAGTGGCGAAAGGGGCTGTCTTAATATTCGGCTTAGGGGTCGACAGTTCACCTCCCTCACTGTCTTGTCGTGAGCGACAAGTTATCGTACTGAGTGCAAAAGTCATCCCCCCTACATAAGGGACCTTCGGTGCATGGGGTACCTTGTGTCAGGTGGTTGCCATTATTTCAAAATAAAAAGAAAGGAGCGAGATTAAAACATGACGTTTCGGCGACAACATGTCACTATTATTTTGTTTATTATTGTTGTTTTAGTGACAGGATGAGGACTTTGACTTTCAGGCCGTCTTTGCGATGTGCGCGCGGTCAGTGGATGAGCGATTCAGGTGATCGATGGAAAGGTATCGCTTGTGACTTTGCTGAGGAGCGAATGGACCTGACAGGAAGACAACTTAAAGGTCTCAGTAAGTGTTGAACAATCATGTTTTATTCAGTTAATGTTGGTATTTCTCTTTCACATATCGCTAAGTAATCAAAATGTTTAGTTACGACGATGTTCAGTTCTACCGGCATTTTTTTTCGTCTGCTGTTCAGTGTACTGTTCTTGTGTTTACTAGATTCAGTGAACTTTGTTCAGTGTCAGGGGCCCCCTAAAATGCACAGTCGACTTAAATAAACTGGTTTACTCCAGTTGTTACTATGTTGTTTCTTTTCACTGTCGTGTTTGCTTCAGAGCGAGAACGAAACATTTTCGAATTAGCGATGTCATTGATTATTCTAGCTGTGAACTTGTTCGTTTCAAGAATAATCGCTTAACTTGTCTTGTTATCTTCGCACCTCTTTGCGAGAAAACTTCCTTTCAGTTAAATACCGTAAATTTACCTAGCTAATCAACACAATCAGACTTTCTGCGAATGCCTTTGTTATTTTCTAGAATTGCGTGGATATTTTGCTTAGCCCGTCGCTCGAGATACTCGCATTTGTCAAAACTAATTATATGACGAGTGGTTGTCAAAATGATGTTTTTTTCTCATTTTAAGTTGAATTGTTCAGAGAAATCAAATTTTGGGCCATTTCAGTTAAAAGAAAAGCTATTTCTCGTTAGTAAGATATCGTTCTTGCAATCAACAGCCCTTATTTTTACTTAGCGTGCTGGTTAATCATTAACTAGTATGACATGTGACTGGAAAAGACTCATTTTTGATGCCAGGGCGTGAATCCCTATAAAGTAATAGAAAAGAACTTTGCCGGAAACTTTTACCAAACAAATTAACTCTTTGGGTGAAAGACCACCTTAACCTTTTAAGCCCTAACAGTGATCAGCATCAAATTTCTCCTTGTAATATCCATGCTTATTCAACCCATAAAGTTATGAGAATTAAGGATATGATCGCCCAAGGTGAATTTTCTTGATATTTTAATAACTTCTCCACAGTACTTTTATAAGAAAAGTAACGGGACAAGATAGGAGAATTTTGTCTCTGATATTAGAGGTTAAAGGGTTAACTGAGATAAAAAAAAAAATGAACTACAACGTCGATCTGTACGGATGCCAAGGCTTGGGTAGAATGAACAATCACAAACATTGAGCGTTTTTTTTTTAAACAAAATTAATATAGTGAAAAGATTCCCTTGTCGTTAAGTGACTTTATAGACTAATCACAAGTGTGTTTTTTCCCCCTAGCTTTTCATATTTTTGATCATTGCCTGATCATTTTGTTGAAATAAACAACGAGGTATTTATCTATTCGTTATATGAGTTTTAGCAGTACGCATGCTCCTGAAATGCAAACCTCAACACGTACCACGTGGAAGACACCTGTCCATGTTATATATGGATGTACGTTATGTCTTGAAGTTGGATGTGAGCGCTAGTGGCGAAAGGGGCTGTCTTAATATTCGGCTTAGGGGTCGACAGTTCACCTCCCTCACTGTCTTGTCGTGAGCGACAAGTTATCGTACTGAGTGCAAAAGTCATCCCCCCTACATAAGGGACCTTCGGTGCATGGGGTACCTTGTGTCAGGTGGTTGCCATTATTTCAAAATAAAAAGAAAGGAGCGAGATTAAAACATGACGTTTCGGCGACAACATGTCACTATTATTTTGTTTATTATTGTTGTTTTAGTGACAGGATGAGGACTTTGACTTTCAGGCCGTCTTTGCGATGTGCGCGCGGTCAGTGGATGAGCGATTCAGGTGATCGATGGAAAGGTATCGCTTGTGACTTTGCTGAGGAGCGAATGGACCTGACAGGAAGACAACTTAAAGGTCTCAGTAAGTGTTGAACAATCATGTTTTATTCAGTTAATGTTGGTATTTCTCTTTCACATATCGCTAAGTAATCAAAATGTTTAGTTACGACGATGTTCAGTTCTACCGGCATTTTTTTTCGTCTGCTGTTCAGTGTACTGTTCTTGTGTTTACTAGATTCAGTGAACTTTGTTCAGTGTCAGGGGCCCCCTAAAATGCACAGTCGACTTAAATAAACTGGTTTACTCCAGTTGTTACTATGTTGTTTCTTTTCACTGTCGTGTTTGCTTCAGAGCGAGAACGAAACATTTTCGAATTAGCGATGTCATTGATTATTCTAGCTGTGAACTTGTTCGTTTCAAGAATAATCGCTTAACTTGTCTTGTTATCTTCGCACCTCTTTGCGAGAAAACTTCCTTTCAGTTAAATACCGTAAATTTACCTAGCTAATCAACACAATCAGACTTTCTGCGAATGCCTTTGTTATTTTCTAGAATTGCGTGGATATTTTGCTTAGCCCGTCGCTCGAGATACTCGCATTTGTCAAAACTAATTATATGACGAGTGGTTGTCAAAATGATGTTTTTTTCTCATTTTAAGTTGAATTGTTCAGAGAAATCAAATTTTGGGCCATTTCAGTTAAAAGAAAAGCTATTTCTCGTTAGTAAGATATCGTTCTTGCAATCAACAGCCCTTATTTTTACTTAGCGTGCTGGTTAATCATTAACTAGTATGACATGTGACTGGAAAAGACTCATTTTTGATGCCAGGGCGTGAATCCCTATAAAGTAATAGAAAAGAACTTTGCCGGAAACTTTTACCAAACAAATTAACTCTTTGGGTGAAAGACCACCTTAACCTTTTAAGCCCTAACAGTGATCAGCATCAAATTTCTCCTTGTAATATCCATGCTTATTCAACCCATAAAGTTATGAGAATTAAGGATATGATCGCCCAAGGTGAATTTTCTTGATATTTTAATAACTTCTCCACAGTACTTTTATAAGAAAAGTAACGGGACAAGATAGGAGAATTTTGTCTCTGATATTAGAGGTTAAAGGGTTAACTGAGATAAAAAAAAAAAATGAACTACAACGTCGATCTGTACGGATGCCAAGGCTTGGGTAGAATGAACAATCACAAACATTGAGCGTTTTTTTTTTAAACAAAATTAATATAGTGAAAAGATTCCCTTGTCGTTAAGTGACTTTATAGACTAATCACAAGTGTGTTTTTTCCCCCTAGCTTTTCATATTTTTGATCATTGCCTGATCATTTTGTTGAAATAAACAACGAGGTATTTATCTATTCGTTATATGAGTTTTAGCAGTACGCATGCTCCTGAAATGCAAACCTCAACACGTACCACGTGGAAGACACCTGTCCATGTTATATATGGATGTACGTTATGTCTTGAAGTTGGATGTGAGCGCTAGTGGCGAAAGGGGCTGTCTTAATATTCGGCTTAGGGGTCGACAGTTCACCTCCCTCACTGTCTTGTCGTGAGCGACAAGTTATCGTACTGAGTGCAAAAGTCATCCCCCCTACATAAGGGACCTTCGGTGCATGGGGTACCTTGTGTCAGGTGGTTGCCATTATTTCAAAATAAAAAGAAAGGAGCGAGATTAAAACATGACGTTTCGGCGACAACATGTCACTATTATTTTGTTTATTATTGTTGTTTTAGTGACAGGATGAGGACTTTGACTTTCAGGCCGTCTTTGCGATGTGCGCGCGGTCAGTGGATGAGCGATTCAGGTGATCGATGGAAAGGTATCGCTTGTGACTTTGCTGAGGAGCGAATGGACCTGACAGGAAGACAACTTAAAGGTCTCAGTAAGTGTTGAACAATCATGTTTTATTCAGTTAATGTTGGTATTTCTCTTTCACATATCGCTAAGTAATCAAAATGTTTAGTTACGACGATGTTCAGTTCTACCGGCATTTTTTTTCGTCTGCTGTTCAGTGTACTGTTCTTGTGTTTACTAGATTCAGTGAACTTTGTTCAGTGTCAGGGGCCCCCTAAAATGCACAGTCGACTTAAATAAACTGGTTTACTCCAGTTGTTACTATGTTGTTTCTTTTCACTGTCGTGTTTGCTTCAGAGCGAGAACGAAACATTTTCGAATTAGCGATGTCATTGATTATTCTAGCTGTGAACTTGTTCGTTTCAAGAATAATCGCTTAACTTGTCTTGTTATCTTCGCACCTCTTTGCGAGAAAACTTCCTTTCAGTTAAATACCGTAAATTTACCTAGCTAATCAACACAATCAGACTTTCTGCGAATGCCTTTGTTATTTTCTAGAATTGCGTGGATATTTTGCTTAGCCCGTCGCTCGAGATACTCGCATTTGTCAAAACTAATTATATGACGAGTGGTTGTCAAAATGATGTTTTTTTTCTCATTTTAAGTTGAATTGTTCAGAGAAATCAAATTTTGGGCCATTTCAGTTAAAAGAAAAGCTATTTCTCGTTAGTAAGATATCGTTCTTGCAATCAACAGCCCTTATTTTTACTTAGCGTGCTGGTTAATCATTAACTAGTATGACATGTGACTGGAAAAGACTCATTTTTGATGCCAGGGCGTGAATCCCTATAAAGTAATAGAAAAGAACTTTGCCGGAAACTTTTACCAAACAAATTAACTCTTTGGGTGAAAGACCACCTTAACCTTTTAAGCCCTAACAGTGATCAGCATCAAATTTCTCCTTGTAATATCCATGCTTATTCAACCCATAAAGTTATGAGAATTAAGGATATGATCGCCCAAGGTGAATTTTCTTGATATTTTAATAACTTCTCCACAGTACTTTTATAAGAAAAGTAACGGGACAAGATAGGAGAATTTTGTCTCTGATATTAGAGGTTAAAGGGTTA
>NW_028146124.1:0-12576 GCF_977016875.1 Pavona decussata
TAAGTGACTTTATAGACTAATCACAAGTGTGTTTTTTCCCCCTAGCTTTTCATATTTTTGATCATTGCCTGATCATTTTGTTGAAATAAACAACGAGGTATTTATCTATTCGTTATATGAGTTTTAGCAGTACGCATGCTCCTGAAATGCAAACCTCAACACGTACCACGTGGAAGACACCTGTCCATGTTATATATGGATGTACGTTATGTCTTGAAGTTGGATGTGAGCGCTAGTGGCGAAAGGGGCTGTCTTAATATTCGGCTTAGGGGTCGACAGTTCACCTCCCTCACTGTCTTGTCGTGAGCGACAAGTTATCGTACTGAGTGCAAAAGTCATCCCCCCTACATAAGGGACCTTCGGTGCATGGGGTACCTTGTGTCAGGTGGTTGCCATTATTTCAAAATAAAAAGAAAGGAGCGAGATTAAAACATGACGTTTCGGCGACAACATGTCACTATTATTTTGTTTATTATTGTTGTTTTAGTGACAGGATGAGGACTTTGACTTTCAGGCCGTCTTTGCGATGTGCGCGCGGTCAGTGGATGAGCGATTCAGGTGATCGATGGAAAGGTATCGCTTGTGACTTTGCTGAGGAGCGAATGGACCTGACAGGAAGACAACTTAAAGGTCTCAGTAAGTGTTGAACAATCATGTTTTATTCAGTTAATGTTGGTATTTCTCTTTCACATATCGCTAAGTAATCAAAATGTTTAGTTACGACGATGTTCAGTTCTACCGGCATTTTTTTTCGTCTGCTGTTCAGTGTACTGTTCTTGTGTTTACTAGATTCAGTGAACTTTGTTCAGTGTCAGGGGCCCCCTAAAATGCACAGTCGACTTAAATAAACTGGTTTACTCCAGTTGTTACTATGTTGTTTCTTTTCACTGTCGTGTTTGCTTCAGAGCGAGAACGAAACATTTTCGAATTAGCGATGTCATTGATTATTCTAGCTGTGAACTTGTTCGTTTCAAGAATAATCGCTTAACTTGTCTTGTTATCTTCGCACCTCTTTGCGAGAAAACTTCCTTTCAGTTAAATACCGTAAATTTACCTAGCTAATCAACACAATCAGACTTTCTGCGAATGCCTTTGTTATTTTCTAGAATTGCGTGGATATTTTGCTTAGCCCGTCGCTCGAGATACTCGCATTTGTCAAAACTAATTATATGACGAGTGGTTGTCAAAATGATGTTTTTTTCTCATTTTAAGTTGAATTGTTCAGAGAAATCAAATTTTGGGCCATTTCAGTTAAAAGAAAAGCTATTTCTCGTTAGTAAGATATCGTTCTTGCAATCAACAGCCCTTATTTTTACTTAGCGTGCTGGTTAATCATTAACTAGTATGACATGTGACTGGAAAAGACTCATTTTTGATGCCAGGGCGTGAATCCCTATAAAGTAATAGAAAAGAACTTTGCCGGAAACTTTTACCAAACAAATTAACTCTTTGGGTGAAAGACCACCTTAACCTTTTAAGCCCTAACAGTGATCAGCATCAAATTTCTCCTTGTAATATCCATGCTTATTCAACCCATAAAGTTATGAGAATTAAGGATATGATCGCCCAAGGTGAATTTTCTTGATATTTTAATAACTTCTCCACAGTACTTTTATAAGAAAAGTAACGGGACAAGATAGGAGAATTTTGTCTCTGATATTAGAGGTTAAAGGGTTAACTGAGATAAAAAAAAAAATGAACTACAACGTCGATCTGTACGGATGCCAAGGCTTGGGTAGAATGAACAATCACAAACATTGAGCGTTTTTTTTTTAAACAAAATTAATATAGTGAAAAGATTCCCTTGTCGTTAAGTGACTTTATAGACTAATCACAAGTGTGTTTTTTCCCCCTAGCTTTTCATATTTTTGATCATTGCCTGATCATTTTGTTGAAATAAACAACGAGGTATTTATCTATTCGTTATATGAGTTTTAGCAGTACGCATGCTCCTGAAATGCAAACCTCAACACGTACCACGTGGAAGACACCTGTCCATGTTATATATGGATGTACGTTATGTCTTGAAGTTGGATGTGAGCGCTAGTGGCGAAAGGGGCTGTCTTAATATTCGGCTTAGGGGTCGACAGTTCACCTCCCTCACTGTCTTGTCGTGAGCGACAAGTTATCGTACTGAGTGCAAAAGTCATCCCCCCTACATAAGGGACCTTCGGTGCATGGGGTACCTTGTGTCAGGTGGTTGCCATTATTTCAAAATAAAAAGAAAGGAGCGAGATTAAAACATGACGTTTCGGCGACAACATGTCACTATTATTTTGTTTATTATTGTTGTTTTAGTGACAGGATGAGGACTTTGACTTTCAGGCCGTCTTTGCGATGTGCGCGCGGTCAGTGGATGAGCGATTCAGGTGATCGATGGAAAGGTATCGCTTGTGACTTTGCTGAGGAGCGAATGGACCTGACAGGAAGACAACTTAAAGGTCTCAGTAAGTGTTGAACAATCATGTTTTATTCAGTTAATGTTGGTATTTCTCTTTCACATATCGCTAAGTAATCAAAATGTTTAGTTACGACGATGTTCAGTTCTACCGGCATTTTTTTTCGTCTGCTGTTCAGTGTACTGTTCTTGTGTTTACTAGATTCAGTGAACTTTGTTCAGTGTCAGGGGCCCCCTAAAATGCACAGTCGACTTAAATAAACTGGTTTACTCCAGTTGTTACTATGTTGTTTCTTTTCACTGTCGTGTTTGCTTCAGAGCGAGAACGAAACATTTTCGAATTAGCGATGTCATTGATTATTCTAGCTGTGAACTTGTTCGTTTCAAGAATAATCGCTTAACTTGTCTTGTTATCTTCGCACCTCTTTGCGAGAAAACTTCCTTTCAGTTAAATACCGTAAATTTACCTAGCTAATCAACACAATCAGACTTTCTGCGAATGCCTTTGTTATTTTCTAGAATTGCGTGGATATTTTGCTTAGCCCGTCGCTCGAGATACTCGCATTTGTCAAAACTAATTATATGACGAGTGGTTGTCAAAATGATGTTTTTTTCTCATTTTAAGTTGAATTGTTCAGAGAAATCAAATTTTGGGCCATTTCAGTTAAAAGAAAAGCTATTTCTCGTTAGTAAGATATCGTTCTTGCAATCAACAGCCCTTATTTTTACTTAGCGTGCTGGTTAATCATTAACTAGTATGACATGTGACTGGAAAAGACTCATTTTTGATGCCAGGGCGTGAATCCCTATAAAGTAATAGAAAAGAACTTTGCCGGAAACTTTTACCAAACAAATTAACTCTTTGGGTGAAAGACCACCTTAACCTTTTAAGCCCTAACAGTGATCAGCATCAAATTTCTCCTTGTAATATCCATGCTTATTCAACCCATAAAGTTATGAGAATTAAGGATATGATCGCCCAAGGTGAATTTTCTTGATATTTTAATAACTTCTCCACAGTACTTTTATAAGAAAAGTAACGGGACAAGATAGGAGAATTTTGTCTCTGATATTAGAGGTTAAAGGGTTAACTGAGATAAAAAAAAAAAATGAACTACAACGTCGATCTGTACGGATGCCAAGGCTTGGGTAGAATGAACAATCACAAACATTGAGCGTTTTTTTTTTAAACAAAATTAATATAGTGAAAAGATTCCCTTGTCGTTAAGTGACTTTATAGACTAATCACAAGTGTGTTTTTTCCCCCTAGCTTTTCATATTTTTGATCATTGCCTGATCATTTTGTTGAAATAAACAACGAGGTATTTATCTATTCGTTATATGAGTTTTAGCAGTACGCATGCTCCTGAAATGCAAACCTCAACACGTACCACGTGGAAGACACCTGTCCATGTTATATATGGATGTACGTTATGTCTTGAAGTTGGATGTGAGCGCTAGTGGCGAAAGGGGCTGTCTTAATATTCGGCTTAGGGGTCGACAGTTCACCTCCCTCACTGTCTTGTCGTGAGCGACAAGTTATCGTACTGAGTGCAAAAGTCATCCCCCCTACATAAGGGACCTTCGGTGCATGGGGTACCTTGTGTCAGGTGGTTGCCATTATTTCAAAATAAAAAGAAAGGAGCGAGATTAAAACATGACGTTTCGGCGACAACATGTCACTATTATTTTGTTTATTATTGTTGTTTTAGTGACAGGATGAGGACTTTGACTTTCAGGCCGTCTTTGCGATGTGCGCGCGGTCAGTGGATGAGCGATTCAGGTGATCGATGGAAAGGTATCGCTTGTGACTTTGCTGAGGAGCGAATGGACCTGACAGGAAGACAACTTAAAGGTCTCAGTAAGTGTTGAACAATCATGTTTTATTCAGTTAATGTTGGTATTTCTCTTTCACATATCGCTAAGTAATCAAAATGTTTAGTTACGACGATGTTCAGTTCTACCGGCATTTTTTTTCGTCTGCTGTTCAGTGTACTGTTCTTGTGTTTACTAGATTCAGTGAACTTTGTTCAGTGTCAGGGGCCCCCTAAAATGCACAGTCGACTTAAATAAACTGGTTTACTCCAGTTGTTACTATGTTGTTTCTTTTCACTGTCGTGTTTGCTTCAGAGCGAGAACGAAACATTTTCGAATTAGCGATGTCATTGATTATTCTAGCTGTGAACTTGTTCGTTTCAAGAATAATCGCTTAACTTGTCTTGTTATCTTCGCACCTCTTTGCGAGAAAACTTCCTTTCAGTTAAATACCGTAAATTTACCTAGCTAATCAACACAATCAGACTTTCTGCGAATGCCTTTGTTATTTTCTAGAATTGCGTGGATATTTTGCTTAGCCCGTCGCTCGAGATACTCGCATTTGTCAAAACTAATTATATGACGAGTGGTTGTCAAAATGATGTTTTTTTCTCATTTTAAGTTGAATTGTTCAGAGAAATCAAATTTTGGGCCATTTCAGTTAAAAGAAAAGCTATTTCTCGTTAGTAAGATATCGTTCTTGCAATCAACAGCCCTTATTTTTACTTAGCGTGCTGGTTAATCATTAACTAGTATGACATGTGACTGGAAAAGACTCATTTTTGATGCCAGGGCGTGAATCCCTATAAAGTAATAGAAAAGAACTTTGCCGGAAACTTTTACCAAACAAATTAACTCTTTGGGTGAAAGACCACCTTAACCTTTTAAGCCCTAACAGTGATCAGCATCAAATTTCTCCTTGTAATATCCATGCTTATTCAACCCATAAAGTTATGAGAATTAAGGATATGATCGCCCAAGGTGAATTTTCTTGATATTTTAATAACTTCTCCACAGTACTTTTATAAGAAAAGTAACGGGACAAGATAGGAGAATTTTGTCTCTGATATTAGAGGTTAAAGGGTTAACTGAGATAAAAAAAAAAATGAACTACAACGTCGATCTGTACGGATGCCAAGGCTTGGGTAGAATGAACAATCACAAACATTGAGCGTTTTTTTTTTAAACAAAATTAATATAGTGAAAAGATTCCCTTGTCGTTAAGTGACTTTATAGACTAATCACAAGTGTGTTTTTTCCCCCTAGCTTTTCATATTTTTGATCATTGCCTGATCATTTTGTTGAAATAAACAACGAGGTATTTATCTATTCGTTATATGAGTTTTAGCAGTACGCATGCTCCTGAAATGCAAACCTCAACACGTACCACGTGGAAGACACCTGTCCATGTTATATATGGATGTACGTTATGTCTTGAAGTTAGATGTGAGCGCTAGTGGCGAAAGGGGCTGTCTTAATATTCGGCTTAGGGGTCGACAGTTCACCTCCCTCACTGTCTTGTCGTGAGCGACAAGTTATCGTACTGAGTGCAAAAGTCATCCCCCCTACATAAGGGACCTTCGGTGCATGGGGTACCTTGTGTCAGGTGGTTGCCATTATTTCAAAATAAAAAGAAAGGAGCGAGATTAAAACATGACGTTTCGGCGACAACATGTCACTATTATTTTGTTTATTATTGTTGTTTTAGTGACAGGATGAGGACTTTGACTTTCAGGCCGTCTTTGCGATGTGCGCGCGGTCAGTGGATGAGCGATTCAGGTGATCGATGGAAAGGTATCGCTTGTGACTTTGCTGAGGAGCGAATGGACCTGACAGGAAGACAACTTAAAGGTCTCAGTAAGTGTTGAACAATCATGTTTTATTCAGTTAATGTTGGTATTTCTCTTTCACATATCGCTAAGTAATCAAAATGTTTAGTTACGACGATGTTCAGTTCTACCGGCATTTTTTTTCGTCTGCTGTTCAGTGTACTGTTCTTGTGTTTACTAGATTCAGTGAACTTTGTTCAGTGTCAGGGGCCCCCTAAAATGCACAGTCGACTTAAATAAACTGGTTTACTCCAGTTGTTACTATGTTGTTTCTTTTCACTGTCGTGTTTGCTTCAGAGCGAGAACGAAACATTTTCGAATTAGCGATGTCATTGATTATTCTAGCTGTGAACTTGTTCGTTTCAAGAATAATCGCTTAACTTGTCTTGTTATCTTCGCACCTCTTTGCGAGAAAACTTCCTTTCAGTTAAATACCGTAAATTTACCTAGCTAATCAACACAATCAGACTTTCTGCGAATGCCTTTGTTATTTTCTAGAATTGCGTGGATATTTTGCTTAGCCCGTCGCTCGAGATACTCGCATTTGTCAAAACTAATTATATGACGAGTGGTTGTCAAAATGATGTTTTTTTCTCATTTTAAGTTGAATTGTTCAGAGAAATCAAATTTTGGGCCATTTCAGTTAAAAGAAAAGCTATTTCTCGTTAGTAAGATATCGTTCTTGCAATCAACAGCCCTTATTTTTACTTAGCGTGCTGGTTAATCATTAACTAGTATGACATGTGACTGGAAAAGACTCATTTTTGATGCCAGGGCGTGAATCCCTATAAAGTAATAGAAAAGAACTTTGCCGGAAACTTTTACCAAACAAATTAACTCTTTGGGTGAAAGACCACCTTAACCTTTTAAGCCCTAACAGTGATCAGCATCAAATTTCTCCTTGTAATATCCATGCTTATTCAACCCATAAAGTTATGAGAATTAAGGATATGATCGCCCAAGGTGAATTTTCTTGATATTTTAATAACTTCTCCACAGTACTTTTATAAGAAAAGTAACGGGACAAGATAGGAGAATTTTGTCTCTGATATTAGAGGTTAAAGGGTTAACTGAGATAAAAAAAAAAATGAACTACAACGTCGATCTGTACGGATGCCAAGGCTTGGGTAGAATGAACAATCACAAACATTGAGCGTTTTTTTTTTAAACAAAATTAATATAGTGAAAAGATTCCCTTGTCGTTAAGTGACTTTATAGACTAATCACAAGTGTGTTTTTTCCCCCTAGCTTTTCATATTTTTGATCATTGCCTGATCATTTTGTTGAAATAAACAACGAGGTATTTATCTATTCGTTATATGAGTTTTAGCAGTACGCATGCTCCTGAAATGCAAACCTCAACACGTACCACGTGGAAGACACCTGTCCATGTTATATATGGATGTACGTTATGTCTTGAAGTTGGATGTGAGCGCTAGTGGCGAAAGGGGCTGTCTTAATATTCGGCTTAGGGGTCGACAGTTCACCTCCCTCACTGTCTTGTCGTGAGCGACAAGTTATCGTACTGAGTGCAAAAGTCATCCCCCCTACATAAGGGACCTTCGGTGCATGGGGTACCTTGTGTCAGGTGGTTGCCATTATTTCAAAATAAAAAGAAAGGAGCGAGATTAAAACATGACGTTTCGGCGACAACATGTCACTATTATTTTGTTTATTATTGTTGTTTTAGTGACAGGATGAGGACTTTGACTTTCAGGCCGTCTTTGCGATGTGCGCGCGGTCAGTGGATGAGCGATTCAGGTGATCGATGGAAAGGTATCGCTTGTGACTTTGCTGAGGAGCGAATGGACCTGACAGGAAGACAACTTAAAGGTCTCAGTAAGTGTTGAACAATCATGTTTTATTCAGTTAATGTTGGTATTTCTCTTTCACATATCGCTAAGTAATCAAAATGTTTAGTTACGACGATGTTCAGTTCTACCGGCATTTTTTTTCGTCTGCTGTTCAGTGTACTGTTCTTGTGTTTACTAGATTCAGTGAACTTTGTTCAGTGTCAGGGGCCCCCTAAAATGCACAGTCGACTTAAATAAACTGGTTTACTCCAGTTGTTACTATGTTGTTTCTTTTCACTGTCGTGTTTGCTTCAGAGCGAGAACGAAACATTTTCGAATTAGCGATGTCATTGATTATTCTAGCTGTGAACTTGTTCGTTTCAAGAATAATCGCTTAACTTGTCTTGTTATCTTCGCACCTCTTTGCGAGAAAACTTCCTTTCAGTTAAATACCGTAAATTTACCTAGCTAATCAACACAATCAGACTTTCTGCGAATGCCTTTGTTATTTTCTAGAATTGCGTGGATATTTTGCTTAGCCCGTCGCTCGAGATACTCGCATTTGTCAAAACTAATTATATGACGAGTGGTTGTCAAAATGATGTTTTTTTCTCATTTTAAGTTGAATTGTTCAGAGAAATCAAATTTTGGGCCATTTCAGTTAAAAGAAAAGCTATTTCTCGTTAGTAAGATATCGTTCTTGCAATCAACAGCCCTTATTTTTACTTAGCGTGCTGGTTAATCATTAACTAGTATGACATGTGACTGGAAAAGACTCATTTTTGATGCCAGGGCGTGAATCCCTATAAAGTAATAGAAAAGAACTTTGCCGGAAACTTTTACCAAACAAATTAACTCTTTGGGTGAAAGACCACCTTAACCTTTTAAGCCCTAACAGTGATCAGCATCAAATTTCTCCTTGTAATATCCATGCTTATTCAACCCATAAAGTTATGAGAATTAAGGATATGATCGCCCAAGGTGAATTTTCTTGATATTTTAATAACTTCTCCACAGTACTTTTATAAGAAAAGTAACGGGACAAGATAGGAGAATTTTGTCTCTGATATTAGAGGTTAAAGGGTTAACTGAGATAAAAAAAAAAATGAACTACAACGTCGATCTGTACGGATGCCAAGGCTTGGGTAGAATGAACAATCACAAACATTGAGCGTTTTTTTTTTAAACAAAATTAATATAGTGAAAAGATTCCCTTGTCGTTAAGTGACTTTATAGACTAATCACAAGTGTGTTTTTTCCCCCTAGCTTTTCATATTTTTGATCATTGCCTGATCATTTTGTTGAAATAAACAACGAGGTATTTATCTATTCGTTATATGAGTTTTAGCAGTACGCATGCTCCTGAAATGCAAACCTCAACACGTACCACGTGGAAGACACCTGTCCATGTTATATATGGATGTACGTTATGTCTTGAAGTTGGATGTGAGCGCTAGTGGCGAAAGGGGCTGTCTTAATATTCGGCTTAGGGGTCGACAGTTCACCTCCCTCACTGTCTTGTCGTGAGCGACAAGTTATCGTACTGAGTGCAAAAGTCATCCCCCCTACATAAGGGACCTTCGGTGCATGGGGTACCTTGTGTCAGGTGGTTGCCATTATTTCAAAATAAAAAGAAAGGAGCGAGATTAAAACATGACGTTTCGGCGACAACATGTCACTATTATTTTGTTTATTATTGTTGTTTTAGTGACAGGATGAGGACTTTGACTTTCAGGCCGTCTTTGCGATGTGCGCGCGGTCAGTGGATGAGCGATTCAGGTGATCGATGGAAAGGTATCGCTTGTGACTTTGCTGAGGAGCGAATGGACCTGACAGGAAGACAACTTAAAGGTCTCAGTAAGTGTTGAACAATCATGTTTTATTCAGTTAATGTTGGTATTTCTCTTTCACATATCGCTAAGTAATCAAAATGTTTAGTTACGACGATGTTCAGTTCTACCGGCATTTTTTTTCGTCTGCTGTTCAGTGTACTGTTCTTGTGTTTACTAGATTCAGTGAACTTTGTTCAGTGTCAGGGGCCCCCTAAAATGCACAGTCGACTTAAATAAACTGGTTTACTCCAGTTGTTACTATGTTGTTTCTTTTCACTGTCGTGTTTGCTTCAGAGCGAGAACGAAACATTTTCGAATTAGCGATGTCATTGATTATTCTAGCTGTGAACTTGTTCGTTTCAAGAATAATCGCTTAACTTGTCTTGTTATCTTCGCACCTCTTTGCGAGAAAACTTCCTTTCAGTTAAATACCGTAAATTTACCTAGCTAATCAACACAATCAGACTTTCTGCGAATGCCTTTGTTATTTTCTAGAATTGCGTGGATATTTTGCTTAGCCCGTCGCTCGAGATACTCGCATTTGTCAAAACTAATTATATGACGAGTGGTTGTCAAAATGATGTTTTTTTCTCATTTTAAGTTGAATTGTTCAGAGAAATCAAATTTTGGGCCATTTCAGTTAAAAGAAAAGCTATTTCTCGTTAGTAAGATATCGTTCTTGCAATCAACAGCCCTTATTTTTACTTAGCGTGCTGGTTAATCATTAACTAGTATGACATGTGACTGGAAAAGACTCATTTTTGATGCCAGGGCGTGAATCCCTATAAAGTAATAGAAAAGAACTTTGCCGGAAACTTTTACCAAACAAATTAACTCTTTGGGTGAAAGACCACCTTAACCTTTTAAGCCCTAACAGTGATCAGCATCAAATTTCTCCTTGTAATATCCATGCTTATTCAACCCATAAAGTTATGAGAATTAAGGATATGATCGCCCAAGGTGAATTTTCTTGATATTTTAATAACTTCTCCACAGTACTTTTATAAGAAAAGTAACGGGACAAGATAGGAGAATTTTGTCTCTGATATTAGAGGTTAAAGGGTTAACTGAGATAAAAAAAAAAAATGAACTACAACGTCGATCTGTACGGATGCCAAGGCTTGGGTAGAATGAACAATCACAAACATTGAGCGTTTTTTTTTTAAACAAAATTAATATAGTGAAAAGATTCCCTTGTCGTTAAGTGACTTTATAGACTAATCACAAGTGTGTTTTTTCCCCCTAGCTTTTCATATTTTTGATCATTGCCTGATCATTTTGTTGAAATAAACAACGAGGTATTTATCTATTCGTTATATGAGTTTTAGCAGTACGCATGCTCCTGAAATGCAAACCTCAACACGTACCACGTGGAAGACACCTGTCCATGTTATATATGGATGTACGTTATGTCTTGAAGTTGGATGTGAGCGCTAGTGGCGAAAGGGGCTGTCTTAATATTCGGCTTAGGGGTCGACAGTTCACCTCCCTCACTGTCTTGTCGTGAGCGACAAGTTATCGTACTGAGTGCAAAAGTCATCCCCCCTACATAAGGGACCTTCGGTGCATGGGGTACCTTGTGTCAGGTGGTTGCCATTATTTCAAAATAAAAAGAAAGGAGCGAGATTAAAACATGACGTTTCGGCGACAACATGTCACTATTATTTTGTTTATTATTGTTGTTTTAGTGACAGGATGAGGACTTTGACTTTCAGGCCGTCTTTGCGATGTGCGCGCGGTCAGTGGATGAGCGATTCAGGTGATCGATGGAAAGGTATCGCTTGTGACTTTGCTGAGGAGCGAATGGACCTGACAGGAAGACAACTTAAAGGTCTCAGTAAGTGTTGAACAATCATGTTTTATTCAGTTAATGTTGGTATTTCTCTTTCACATATCGCTAAGTAATCAAAATGTTTAGTTACGACGATGTTCAGTTCTACCGGCATTTTTTTTCGTCTGCTGTTCAGTGTACTGTTCTTGTGTTTACTAGATTCAGTGAACTTTGTTCAGTGTCAGGGGCCCCCTAAAATGCACAGTCGACTTAAATAAACTGGTTTACTCCAGTTGTTACTATGTTGTTTCTTTTCACTGTCGTGTTTGCTTCAGAGCGAGAACGAAACATTTTCGAATTAGCGATGTCATTGATTATTCTAGCTGTGAACTTGTTCGTTTCAAGAATAATCGCTTAACTTGTCTTGTTATCTTCGCACCTCTTTGCGAGAAAACTTCCTTTCAGTTAAATACCGTAAATTTACCTAGCTAATCAACACAATCAGACTTTCTGCGAATGCCTTTGTTATTTTCTAGAATTGCGTGGATATTTTGCTTAGCCCGTCGCTCGAGATACTCGCATTTGTCAAAACTAATTATATGACGAGTGGTTGTCAAAATGATGTTTTTTTCTCATTTTAAGTTGAATTGTTCAGAGAAATCAAATTTTGGGCCATTTCAGTTAAAAGAAAAGCTATTTCTCGTTAGTAAGATATCGTTCTTGCAATCAACAGCCCTTATTTTTACTTAGCGTGCTGGTTAATCATTAACTAGTATGACATGTGACTGGAAAAGACTCATTTTTGATGCCAGGGCGTGAATCCCTATAAAGTAATAGAAAAGAACTTTGCCGGAAACTTTTACCAAACAAATTAACTCTTTGGGTGAAAGACCACCTTAACCTTTTAAGCCCTAACAGTGATCAGCATCAAATTTCTCCTTGTAATATCCATGCTTATTCAACCCATAAAGTTATGAGAATTAAGGATATGATCGCCCAAGGTGAATTTTCTTGATATTTTAATAACTTCTCCACAGTACTTTTATAAGAAAAGTAACGGGACAAGATAGGAGAATTTTGTCTCTGATATTAGAGGTTAAAGGGTTAACTGAGATAAAAAAAAAAATGAACTACAACG
>NW_028146125.1:0-2500 GCF_977016875.1 Pavona decussata
TCCTGACTTTGGTTGCATACCAACAGTCCCTCTAAGAAGTTAACCACGAATCGGGATTCGCGTAACTATTTAGCAGGTTAAGGTCTCGTTCGTTAACGGAATTAACCAGACAAATCACTCCACCAACTAAGAACGGCCATGCACCACCACCCATAGAATCAAGAAAGAGCTCTCAATCTGTCAATCCTCACTATGTCTGGACCTGGTGAGTTTCCCCGTGTTGAGTCAAATTAAGCCGCAGGCTCCACTCCTGGTGGTGCCCTTCCGTCAATTCCTTTAAGTTTCAGCTTTGCAACCATACTTCCCCCGGAACCCAAAAACTTTGGTTTCCCATAAGGTGCCAAAGGGGTCATCCAATAACACCCTCTGATCCCTAGTTGGCATCGTTTATGGTTAGAACTAGGACGGTATCTGATCGTCTTCGATCCTCTAACTTTCGTTCTTGATTAATGAAAACACTCTTGGCAAATGCTTTCGCAGTAGTTCGTCTTTCGTAAATCCAAGAATTTCACCTCTGACAACGAAATACGAATGCCCCCAATTGTCTCTCTTAATCATTACTTCGGTTCCAGAAACCAACAAAATAGAACCAAAGTCCTATTCCATTATTCCATGCTTACGTATTCAAGCGCTGGCTTGCTTTGAACACTCTAATTTTTTCAAAGTAAACGTCGCAGATCCTGAGCACACTCAGTTAAGAGCACACCCAGTCTTTGCGAGGAAGAACAGCCCGGCCAGTAACATACCTTGCGGCAGACCGGCCGAGCCATCCCGAAATCCAACTACGAGCTTTTTAACTGCAACAACTTTAATATACGCTATTGGAGCTGGAATTACCGCGGGTGCTGGCACCAGACTTGTCCTCCAATGGATCCTCGTTAAAGGATTTAAGTTGTACTCATTCCAATTACAAGACTTGTAAAAGCCCTGTATTGTTATTTCTTGTCACTACCTCCCTGAGTCAGGATTGGGTAATTTGCGCGCCTGCTGCCTTCCTTGGATGTGGTAGCCGTTTCTCAGGCTCCCTCTCCGGAATCGAACCCTAATTCTCCGTCACCCGTTGCAACCATGGTAAGCCACTACCTTACCATCGACAGTTGATAGGGCAGAAATTTGAATGAAACATCGCCAGCGCAAGGCCGTGCGATTCGATCAGTTACTATGAATCACCAAATGACCGGGCAGAACCCGCATTGGTTTTTAATCTAATAAATACATCCCTTCCAGAAGTCGGGACTTTTCGCATGTATTAGCTCTAGAATTACTACGGTTATCCAAGTAGTAATGGTACAATCAAATAAACGATAACTGATTTAATGAGCCATTCGCAGTTTCACAGTACAAGTGCTTATACTTAGACATGCATGGCTTAATCTTTGAGACAAGCATATGACTACTGGCAGGATCAACCAGGTAACTATCCACCGCAGGGAACAGAAGTTCCTTGCTAAGCGGCCCCCCTCCGCAGAGGGAGAGCAAGCTTTCTTAGATTTTGCCTCCACGGGGGGAACCCATGAGCCAGACGGACCACACGGTCCCTCGGTCAAGGGAAACCCCGTCTTGTTTGCCACGTCTTTCTCACAACTGGACCCGTGCACAGTTCAGGCATACCTGTCAGACTCGCCAAGCGAGCTGAAGGAAGGCAAGAAAAGTGCTTCTGCGAAGGAAAATATCCTCCTGCTCTTTTGTCTCTATCATTAGCCAAAGGCTAGCGTACACAACTTCCATCTACACTCTGCCTGCCACTACAGTGACAATGCTTTCGGGCATCATCTTTTCCCTCCTTCGAAAGGAAAGCTACAAGCCCAACTTTCCTTGCCCGTTAGTCAATTCTGCCCTCTATTTCTCCGCCTTGCCGCCGTGGAACATAAGGGACAGGGTTTACTAGCCAGCTCCTCCCGGAACCTTTGCGACCAACCTGCCCACACTATAACCCCCAAACGCTAATAAGGAGACTGCATGATATGGTAGACAGAAAATAAAAACGCGAAAAAAATGAAATTTTGAAAATCGAACCCACAACCAGCCAAATCGTTTGTAAGTCATGCCAAATGACTGGTGACATCTTAAAAACCCATTGAAGCCACAACATCCCATAATTTCACGCTTTTAAAGATTTGTCACTATACGCACTGTAAGTACCTCACTAATTCTCACCTCAGATTTTACGGGAACATGTTCAAATTTTCACACACGTCTCAGCACGACCAATTACATCAAAATTTATCGCAAAAGTCAGAATTCTCCAATTTTTGATAAATTCACTATATTCACTGTAAGTACCTCGCTAGACAGTGGAGACCTCAGGTTTTGCGGGAACATGTTCCACTTTAGACACACCTCTCAGCACTAGCAGTTACATCGAAATCCATCAGGAAAGTCGTGGTGTGAAGAGGTCTTTCGACTAACAAAAATGGTGGTGTGAGGAGGACTCACCTAAATCAGAAAAAAATACTCTTATAAGGAGACTGCTAGGAAAGACATTTCTGAGTCCACTGAC
>NW_028146125.1:25000-28302 GCF_977016875.1 Pavona decussata
TTCAAAGATTCGATGATTCACTGAATTCTGCAATTCACACTACTTATCGCAGCTGGCTGCGTTCTTCATCGATGCGTGAGCCAAGAGATCCACCGTTAAAAGTTGTCTCTCTTTTTTGTTTTCCAACACTATTGGTTCTCAGACTGAATAAACAAAGTTTGTAAAAACATAAAGTCGGGGCTGACCGAACGCACGCCAAGCGACGGACGACCATTTAACGGCACAGAGACCGACCCCTAAAAGATTGCGTACAGTTCACACGGTAAACAAGTCTCAAAGACTCGTTTTGGATTGTTTCATCGGTAATGATCCTTCCGCAGGTTCACCTACGGAAACCTTGTTACGACTTTTACTTCCTCTAAATGATCAAGTTTGACCAACTTTCCGGCATCCGGCGCTCTGTTGCCAGAGTATCGGCGCCAGTCAGGAGGCCTCACTAAACCATTCAATCGGTAGTAGCGACGGGCGGTGTGTACAAAGGGCAGGGACGTAATCAACGCGAGCTGATGACTCGCGCTTACTAGGAATTCCTCGTTCAAGATCAATAATTGCAATGATCTATCCCCAGCACGACGATGTTTAGAAGATTACCCACACCTCTCGGTGAAGGAGATACTCTTTGACATCGTCAGTGTAGCGCGCGTGCGGCCCAGAACATCTAAGGGCATCACAGACCTGTTATTGCCTTCCTGACTTTGGTTGCATACCAACAGTCCCTCTAAGAAGTTAACCGCGAATCGGGATTCGCGTAACTATTTAGCAGGTTAAGGTCTCGTTCGTTAACGGAATTAACCAGACAAATCACTCCACCAACTAAGAACGGCCATGCACCACCACCCATAGAATCAAGAAAGAGCTCTCAATCTGTCAATCCTCACTATGTCTGGACCTGGTGAGTTTCCCCGTGTTGAGTCAAATTAAGCCGCAGGCTCCACTCCTGGTGGTGCCCTTCCGTCAATTCCTTTAAGTTTCAGCTTTGCAACCATACTTCCCCCGGAACCCAAAAACTTTGGTTTCCCATAAGGTGCCAAAGGGGTCATCCAATAACACCCTCTGATCCCTAGTTGGCATCGTTTATGGTTAGAACTAGGACGGTATCTGATCGTCTTCGATCCTCTAACTTTCGTTCTTGATTAATGAAAACACTCTTGGCAAATGCTTTCGCAGTAGTTCGTCTTTCGTAAATCCAAGAATTTCACCTCTGACAACGAAATACGAATGCCCCCAATTGTCTCTCTTAATCATTACTTCGGTTCCAGAAACCAACAAAATAGAACCAAAGTCCTATTCCATTATTCCATGCTTACGTATTCAAGCGCTGGCTTGCTTTGAACACTCTAATTTTTTCAAAGTAAACGTCGCAGATCCTGAGCACACTCAGTTAAGAGCACACCCAGTCTTTGCGAGGAAGAACAGCCCGGCCAGTAACATACCTTGCGGCAGACCGGCCGAGCCATCCCGAAATCCAACTACGAGCTTTTTAACTGCAACAACTTTAATATACGCTATTGGAGCTGGAATTACCGCGGGTGCTGGCACCAGACTTGTCCTCCAATGGATCCTCGTTAAAGGATTTAAGTTGTACTCATTCCAATTACAAGACTTGTAAAAGCCCTGTATTGTTATTTCTTGTCACTACCTCCCTGAGTCAGGATTGGGTAATTTGCGCGCCTGCTGCCTTCCTTGGATGTGGTAGCCGTTTCTCAGGCTCCCTCTCCGGAATCGAACCCTAATTCTCCGTCACCCGTTGCAACCATGGTAAGCCACTACCTTACCATCGACAGTTGATAGGGCAGAAATTTGAATGAAACATCGCCAGCGCAAGGCCGTGCGATTCGATCAGTTACTATGAATCACCAAATGACCGGGCAGAACCCGCATTGGTTTTTAATCTAATAAATACATCCCTTCCAGAAGTCGGGACTTTTCGCATGTATTAGCTCTAGAATTACTACGGTTATCCAAGTAGTAATGGTACAATCAAATAAACGATAACTGATTTAATGAGCCATTCGCAGTTTCACAGTACAAGTGCTTATACTTAGACATGCATGGCTTAATCTTTGAGACAAGCATATGACTACTGGCAGGATCAACCAGGTAACTATCCACCGCAGGGAACAGAAGTTCCTTGCTAAGCGGCCCCCCTCCGCAGAGGGAGAGCAAGCTTTCTTAGATTTTGCCTCCACGGGGGGAACCCATGAGCCAAACGGACCACACGGTCCCTCGGTCAAGGGAAACCCCGTCTTGTTTGCCACGTCTTTCTCACAACTGGACCCGTGCACAGTTCAGGCATACCTGTCAGACTCGCCAAGCGAGCTGAAGGAAGGCAAGAAAAGTGCTTCTGCGAAGGAAAATATCCTCCTGCTCTTTTGTCTCTATCATTAGCCAAAGGCTAGCGTACACAACTTCCATCTACACTCTGCCTGCCACTACAGTGACAATGCTTTCGGGCATCATCTTTTCCCTCCTTCGAAAGGAAAGCTACAAGCCCAACTTTCCTTGCCCGTTAGTCAATTCTGCCCTCTATTTCTCCGCCTTGCCGCCGTGGAACATAAGGGACAGGGTTTACTAGCCAGCTCCTCTCGGAACCTTTGCGACCAACCTGCCCACACTATAACCCCCAAACGCTAATAAGGAGACTGCATGATATGGTAGACAGAAAATAAAAACGCGAAAAAAATGAAATTTTGAAAATCGAACCCACAACCAGCCAAATCGTTTGTAAGTCATGCCAAATGACTGGTGACATCTTAAAAACCCATTGAAGCCACAACATCCCATAATTTCACGCTTTTAAAGATTTGTCACTATACGCACTGTAAGTACCTCACTAATTCTCACCTCAGATTTTACGGGAACATGTTCAAATTTTAACACGCCTCTCAGCACGACCAATTACATTAAAATTCATCGCAAAAGTCAGAATTCTCCAATTTTTGAAAAATTCACTATATTCACTGTAAGTACCTCGCTAGACAGTGGAGACCTCAGATTTTACGGGAACATGATCAACTTTCGACACACCTCTCAGCACGAGCAGTTACATAGAAATCCATCAGGAAAGTCGTGCTGTGAAGAGGTCTTTCGACTAAGAAAAATGGTGGTGTGAGGAGGAGTCACCTAAATCAGAGAAAAATACTCTTATAGGAGACTGCTACGAAAGACATTTCTGAGTCCACTGGCCCTAGTCCCCTAATAAGTGTATTTCTGTTTGTTTTAAGAAGGTCCTCCTGACATCACCAATCTTCTGTCTTCAATCCTAACCCCAACGTTAACCCTAACGCTAACCCTAACCCTAC